>NC_051161.1:37331344-37423844 GCF_013339745.2 Dermacentor silvarum | reverse complement strand
CAGACGGATAAAGGCGCAAGAACGTTCTTGCCTCCTTCTCCGCCCATGTGTATCGCGCTATTGTTAACTATGGATCGTTCTGCAGCCTTCGCGGTCATTGGTGCTGTGCCGGCGTCGGCGTCGTTGAACTTGTTGCCGTGTCGTTAACTGATTTGAGTAGTAAATTATGTTATAATGATTATGATACTAATGATACTGCTGTGGCGCACTCCACTATGAGGAATTGACCAAGAATCAGCTGACGCACGTAAATTGAACATGCCCTAAACTGCGTTTCCTTCTTTTTTTTTAATTTACTCAAAGTCTTCTGTGCGGGCACCGCTTCTTTAGTAGCGTACTCTATTGTTATTTCACGCCCAGCAACCAACGCTGCAAACAAGCATAACAGAATAGTGCATAAGGCGCAGAGATGTAGAGTGTTCCGTCTTACAGATGGGATGTCACCGTGAAGCTTAAGAAAACGTGGCGTATACGAGAACAAAACAAAGAAGGAATGACGGCTCTCCCTGACGTTAGGGTCTCGTCTATATTCATATACGCTACCATAAATAAAGATGGATGAATACAAGCTTGTGAAACTCCTCACTGAGCCCAGATGCCCGAGCTACGTCATGACATGTATAGGAGCGCTCACAGAAAGAAGAAAAAAAACAAAAGAACGGTAAATAATGGGTTCAATTACATATACTACACTATGCTTGTGCAACCAACAAAGCCTGCGTGTTCAGATGTTATCAGCCACTGATATAGCGAGAAGCATTTTCTTGTGTAAGCACTTTAATGCAAACCTTGCTGTCATTTTTTTTTTCTTGCCTTTTTCGTCGTATAAGTTTTGAGAGCAGCGTTGCGTCGTCGTAAACACACCTGACCTGTATCATCAATCACACACACAAAAAAAGGTGCGAAAGAGACAGAGAAAACAAAGATAACTAACAACAACAGGCGGGGTAATTTTTTTTTTTTTTTTGAAGACCTATACGCTGAAAAAAGAAAACGCTGGAAAGGCCTTGCTTAAAACAAACGAAAAGCCAGCAAATCGGAATCTCTGAAAAGAAGATTGCTTTACTATATAAAAAAAGTGGCAGAGGTGGGGAGGAGGATAAAGAAAACAGATAAAAGAGGAAATTTGTTGGAAGCGTCCGACATGCCTCTTCCATTTACGAGATGCGCTCCAAGGCGCGCCCGGTATGGACCGCCAAAAAGACTGGCACCCTGTTCACGCCCGAAGCTGCACGCTTCGCTCTGCCGCCCCGATATAAACAAAACTCTGAGACAAACAAAATGCGGACGCCACCTGAGTCTGAAAGAACTGTCGTGCACTGACGTCGAAGCGAAAGAAGTAAACATAGATGAGAGAAAGGATTTAAAGTAGAAGAACGGGAGCGAAGCGAATTTCGTCTGGCCTACGTCGGTAAACAACGCCAAATGGATCTCCCCTCGAACAGCGCGTGTACAAGGGCGTCAGGTAAATGTAAAGAAATAAAGCCGTTTCGAAAGTCATCAACCCGATACTTTGCGCAGCGATATCTTTTCTCGTGTATACTTTCGGAGTTTCCCGAAAGCCAGCGAGGTGTTGCAGGAAAAAAAAATAAAGGAAAAAAACATTGACGAAACAATCGAGCGTCAGGTGATTCACGTAGAAAACGGAACGACCGAAGGGGATCAGAAATACGCAGACCGGGTTTAAAACAATGTGAAAGAAATCGTTCTCAGTATATAAAAGAACAATATGGGACTGGCAGCTAGCTGGATTGCGAAAATAAAAGGTCGGCGTCAATGTGAAACAATAATTTCATTTGTCAATAAAAATTATTGGAACGTGCAAACCGAAATGAAAAAAAAAAGGAATCACTTTCACGTTCTGAAATACGGAGCTTAACATAAAACGGGTGATATCGCGTTCTTTTAGTTTTCTTTTGACTCGATCAATAACAGAAAGAAGCAAGGCATCGACGTACGACGCAGCGACTCGTCAAAGAAAACCTGCAAGAATGTACTATCGACCAAAAAAGTTTACGGACCACGGGATCTCAGAAAACGCTAAATATCCGAGCAGCCTTTAAATGTAGCCAGTAAAACCGTGCATCACAATGTTGTTCGCGTATACTACCAGTATAGATGCTGGAAATTGGAATACCTTGCTGCGTTTTGAGACTACAGTGATCCACACTATACGCTATAGTGTGGATCACTGTTATTCGCGCAGTGCTTTCTCGCAATTTAAAGCGCAGGTGCGTACGTCATCGCGAAGTTAGCATCGTATTGCGATCATGCACAAGTGTTCACCAGCGTGATTCAATTCGAGCTCGAAATATCCGAGTGCTATTGAAACGCTTGCAGAAAAAGCTGCAGAGCGTCGCTACATGGATATGCGGTGGCACTTGAGTCCGTTTAAAGTGTGGCCAATAAAGTTTTTCGGCAAGCTCTACTGGAATGAAGTAGCAAAAACGTGTCACTTGGCAATGCGAAATGGACGCCCCTTGAATATCTCTACGAACGTTAAATATTTGTTTTGATTTTTTTTTAACTGTCCGAGATGCCTTGGAACGACAGTTAATCATTCGCGCTGCCATCAGACGAAACCATTGTGCGGGTCCCGCGCACTGTGGGAAAATATGTTATGCGACGCATTTTGCAGGTCGCTTGCGTCGTTTGGGACTCTCGGCAACGTTACAAAGAGGGGGAGGGCGGGGGGACAGCAGCAATACTACGATGATAGCATGTCATGGCAATGGCACGACCACTGATTTACCGTGCTCCGGCGCCCAGAAACGTTACAACCCGTTCCGTTACTCGCCTGGGCCAATCCCGAAGGCGATTCAGCATCGGGACAACTTGTTGCTATGCGACGTGACGCGCGCGAAGGAACGTGGTAAGGTTGAAAATCGTCGTGCGTTTCATTCCTACTTCTGTGGCGAGCGTGCGCGCTTCTGTGGCTTTTTGTAGGAAATTGTTGCTATACGCGGAGTGACAACGGCACTAATCATCTCAAAGCTCTAGCTGGCGTTGGTAGATGCTTATATAGACACAGGGTGTCTATACAAGCATCTTCTAAGACATGTTGATTTTAGGGAAGTGCTTAGAGAGTGCGTAGCTTTCTGGGTGGCGCCCAGGAGCTTGAACATCGAACATCGAACTGACCTTGAACATCGAAACAGATACAGCAGCAGAAGTCGCAGTGATCGTATAAGGAAAAGTCAGCATGCGTATGTGGCCTAATGGTAGCGGGCTTTCGTGCTAGGAATATTGGTACGATCCCACCATCGGACACGTAAATTTTTTTTTTATTTAGGAGGTCCGAATCGAGGCGAGACATTTAACTATGCCTATCGCTAAGTACGCGGTATGAGGCAAGAAATGGTTCGCATTCATAGAGTGGATAACAAGAGAATACACATGCACGCCGGTCAGCTGAAAAATATGAAACCGTATCCGACAAAGCCAAAGTACTATACCTTCCGGCGGCTGTGTCCGTGCGCCATTTTGCGCCAGTGACGTGCTTTTCCTTTTTTACCGTGAGCTGAAGCGGAAATCCAAGACCCAGCGCAGCTAGGTATGTAGTGTCCTAGGTATGTAGTGTCAACACGGAAAGTGTATCGCCTCCCGGCTGTGTGGGTTCCTCTGTTTGAAGACAAACAATGGCAGCCCATGTTATCGAGCTCCGCGATTGCCCAGCGCTGGTTGTTCTTCGAGGTTTGTTTTTTCTTTGTTTCGCTTAGGCTGAGGACTAGAAGGAGGAGGGGGCGTCGATCGAGATTCCACTTTCTATTCCTGCTCGTTTCCGCAGTAGCTCGCAAACACAGTTTGTCGACTCGTTCTACCGAAAGGTGCACTCAGAGTGTTAATGTTTCTTTTTTTTTTCAATTTCGGAGATGTTGACTGCATCGCCGCGGCTACCTATAGCAACACCAGTGTAAATGCGCCGGGCAAGGCTTTGCGCTGTTTGTCTATTCTCTCGTCTTCACCATTATTACTTACTCACGTTCGGAAAGTACCATCCCGGACGACGCAGAGCGAGGGCAAAGAGTCTTTCACGAACGTTACGGCATGGGACCGGGAGTGTATTACACGGATGCTAGTCGAACCAGCTCCGACACGTTCACCGTAGTCTCTACGTGTCAGAACAATATAACGGCATCCTTCAAAACATCATCGGCATGCGTGGCAGAGGCTGCAGCCATCGCCTTGGCCATTCAGGACGCCGATCACCAAATCAATTCGGCTGTCATATTATCCGACTCACAAGCAGCTTGCCGGCTGTTTCTAAATGGGATGGCACCCCAGTCAATAATCAACATTTTGGGCAATCGACTAGAAGGGCACCACACTATCATATGGTGTCCAGCACACGAGGGACTGGCAGGGAACGCGAGGGCAGACCGTATTGCTCGAGGACTAAACGTCCGAGCAACAGCAGGGCCCAGCGACGACCTTCCACCGAATTCTCGTGACATCCTTTTACAGCAAAGGCAGCAGCGGAGACGTTTTGGACATCCTCACTCGAATTTGAACAGCCACCAGGAGAGGGACTGGCGTCGTATTCAGACGAATACATACCCCAACCTGCAGCCACCTACACAGAATACACCCCACGAGGTTTATTGACGAGTGCCCACACTAAAACACATCACATGGGAGTGTACCAATAGGCCTCCGCACATAGACAGCCCAATAATACTTAAACATCCACACATGAGGAATAGGCAGTGGGAGGCATGGCTTGCGGACGAGGGCCGGGAGAGCCAATTGGCTCTTCTGGACCCGAGCCCAGCGAGCCGCTCGTGCCAGTGGAGCCCTGGAATAGGGGCCCCAACCAGCGTGCCTTCTTTAATTTATTTATTTTAAATAAAGTTTTAACTCACTCACTCACTCGGAAAGGAGTACAGTTTGTACACTTCGTGGGTGGAGTTGTTGTGTGGGACGTGCCGTTATGGTAAAATAATTTACGTGCCGATGCATGAACTTCGGTGGTAATGCAAATATTCGCCCGCGAGCATACTTGTCTTGCGTTATAGGCCCGCGTACCCCACGTATCGACATCAAAAACAGACTGCGCGTTTGGTTACATCATAATACGTAATTAAAATGGACATTTATGCCCAACCAAGCGCGCACGAATCGCGATTCTTTTAATTAGGCAGATTTCCGCACCAGTCTCTTTACTGCTGCTAATCTCTCCAGCCTTCATTAAAGTCTCTGTCTCTCTCTCTCAATACTTCTCTCCTGCTACCGCTGCTGCTTATTTTATGCGAAATTTGTTAATCTATCGGCAAGCGCTGCTGCATAACATCTAATTTGAGGGGGATACCCAATATATATGATATAAAGTTGTGAGGGGTTCCGGAATGTGCCCAAGATTTTGGCCTTCATGCCGGGACGCTTTTTTTTTTTTTTTGCAAGGGTGTTTCACGCACAAAATTCAGCAAAATTTCACGCCTTAGTCCGCCGTTATCATTCGCCTATACGTCACTGTCGCAATATTGTTGCGCATAAAAAATACTATGTCCTTAAATACTTTTAATAGCGCAGGTCTTAGGTGCCAGTTCCTGCGTTGAGCGTCATCGTCGGCGTTGTCCCTCGGCGTAACCGAGCGAACGAGCGCAGCGAAGAATGAACGAGCGAACGCGGAGCGCAGCGGGCAATGAAAGACGGTGATAGCGAAGGGAACGCGAGGAAAGTGGAGGAGGAGGGTGCAGCGGTACCACGAGGAGGAAAGCGGAGGAGGAGGGTATGACGAAAGCTTGAGAAGAAAAGCGTAGCGCCCACGCCGGACGGGCGACGATCGCTGCGAAATGGCACCAGAGTAGCGCGCCGTCGTCTGTTCACCGAAGGCGTGCGGCTTGAGCGTCCAAGGATACCATATATGGAAACAAAGCGCTGCGTGAGTGGAGGTGTGTCTGCGGCGGCGGCTGTGAATGGCGCCCACGCGTTGCCTCTCGCGACCTCCCGATTAGTAAGGCAGTCGCGCCACACTTCGCGCCACACTTCGCTCCGTTTGCAACGTGCCGCACGAGACAGATTGCCCGCGCGCCAGCCAATATACCGCGAAATGAAAACACGTATAGATCTGCGCTCAAGTTTTGCATTAGGAAGTATCGTAATCTTCGGTGTTATTTTTCTTTTCTTCGTCGACGGGTTTGAGCCCCTTAAGACGTTCTAAGCAAAAGGCGCAAAGAAAAGCGTTCAGTCAGGCACAGTGCATATTGTGCGCTTACACGTGAGTTGCACTAAAACTGTGCAACTCGGTTACGTTACCAGCGCAGCTCAACTTTATTGATACTGCATTACGCTTACGAATGAGTTGCACCCAAACGGTGCAACTCGGCAACCTAATCGAAGCTCAACTTACAGAGTCGGCGAGCAAAGCGGTAAGGCGAAGCTTTTGAGCCTTCTTGTTACCACACGTGCCGGTCGCAAAGAAGCCAAACAATAGCGAAGAGAAAAACGGAAATATCTAGAGCGATAACAGAAAGAAACCAAAAAAATAGAGGTGGAAGAGCAAGAACATGAATCGAGGAGGGACATTTTCGGAGGGGGAAGTGGTCAGGAAAGAAGACACCCCGACAGGAAGTACAAGGCCCCGTGGGTCTTCTTCGCGATGGCGTGCCTTGCGGCCGTCACAGCGGCCCGCAGAAACCAATACGCGAGTCCTTCGAGAGGGAGTAGAGAGTAGGAGGGGGGTGGGGGAGGAGGGAAGCGGGGGGCACTACACGCTTGGTTGAGTGAAAATGAAGACGCGGGAAAGAAGAACGACCTGGAGTCCGTCTCCCCCTCCCTTCCTAGCTATAGCCTCCGTCTCCTCCTTTACCTATTCATTTATTCTCCAGCCAGCGGCGCTAACGGGCTCGCCTGTCGCCATCCTTCCTCGGCTTACTTGCTTCCTTTTTTTTTCTGCGAGGCCACCGGTAATTTTGCGCCCGACTCGGTCCATACAAGCCGGAGCATGCCGACCGACCGGCGCGGTCCTCCTACACTTCGGCGCTCCAGAGAGAACGAAGGGTCGGGACCACGCCTCTTCGCGAAAGACGGGCCGCCGCCTGAAATATTCACTCTGCTAGTCGCCGGCTCGCTGCAGCTTCTGCACGCCACTTGCACTGCAGCTGGTTCCGCGAGCCTCGTTCTGGACACTGGCAGTAAGCAGAGTGAAATAAATATTAGGAGGGTGAAATAAGGATGAATAGGTTCGTTATTTAGATTGTCCCGAGGTAAAGCGTTGAGCATCGTATTATTATTATTTGACTTGTAAACATATACACAAGAAAGAGAAAGCGAGAAGCAAGGCTGGCAACTGCCACCAGAAGGGGCACAACGCCTGCCTACTCTTCGGAAAGGAGGAGAGAAACATAGAAGGAAAGATAGGAAGGAGGAAAGAAAGAGCGAGATGACAAATCTCAAAGAATAAAGTACAACATACAGTAGGGCCCGTCCCTGAAGGTCAAGCTACTAAAGAATGTAAAATAAAGGAAATGGTTGCTGGGTTACAAACGTGCCCCTAAGTTCGTTGCTTCTAGAAAAGTAAGGAGAGCACGATGAGCTTGATCACATCGAGACGCACAACCACTGGGGTATAAACATTCGTCTAGAGTCGTACACCGCAGGCCAAGGAGATGATAGTCCCTCACTAGCGATATGCGTTGCGCACTGAAAGCGGGACATTCCAATATCAGGTGCTGAAGTGTCTCGCAGCCACCGCAAGACGCACACGATGGACTGGTCACACGTCCTTGTCTGTATAAACAACGTAGGCAGCTTATGCGCGGGAGTGAAAAGAAGGCATTGTTTACTTGCTTCGTTAAAAGTTCAGCGAAGTAAAATACTATAAGTCAGGCTAGGTTCATGGGCTAAAATTGTGGGGCCAATTTGCAAAGCCTTTCGTTCGTAAGTAATGTTGGTTATTGGAGCTGCCTTCTCTAATGGCATATCAGACATCACGATTGGCTGGCGCATGCTCTTACGAACAGCTTTGGCGTAAGAACATTTCTTGCGAATACGGGTCCTGTCATGTTTGCAGAAAGTGTCTGTTTGGTAAGCCACGACACTGTGTAAATGTAAAACAAATGAACTATGTGGCGAAGCCTGCATACGTTCACGATCGAGTCGTCTTCCTGTCAGGCTACGTACTGTGATAAGGACCTGCCCAAGTTAGCACAGGTTGTAATGAAACGAACTCTATCGTTATTGTTTTGTTTTTTATTAAGCTAGGGCATTTATTTAGTCATTATTTTTGTTGTTGTTTTCTGCAGGACGAGGCCCCGTCATGCAGGGGCCTGCACGAGCCTGCAGGAGCCTTACAAAGAAACGTAGCATTGCACGTGCCGTGTCCACGAAAAGTGTTCAAATTGCTGGTTGACTGACAAGACTTGTGACCTGCTTCTGCCTCTTCAAATCTCAGCAGACTGATGTGAGTCACGAATGCTGTCTATATATTGTGTTCTGTAGCACTAGGTACGGAATTCACAAATGTTTTAGTTCGTAAGAGATGTTTTCTATTGGTCGCGGTTAGCTTACATCTCCTCTTGCGAAGTCTTCTAGCGTAAGTGAATGAGTGAGTGAGTGAACTTTATTGGGTCCACAATAGACGCGAGTAAACTCGACGTCACCTGGCTAGGCCCACTCGGGGACCATCAGGTCAAACCTGATGGCCCTCTCGCGGGCCCTCTGGACTGCCAGGATTTGAGAGGTCTGATCCTGGGCCTTAATAAGCATCATCATTTCCTCTTGGGTGAAAGGGGGACCGGCAAATGCGCAGCCCCACAGGACATGCTAGCGTAAGAAATTTTTTTTGTTAAACACAGGCCCAAAAGTTCCATAAGCCTGTGTTCCATAAGTTTTACGCACGCCGTGGCGTAGAGAATTTTGGCGAATGCGTTACTTCTGAAGGCCAGCGAAGTGCCAGCGATACGGGCCGAAGATCTCAGCCCATATTGGCAATAGTGTTCTTCCACAATAACTGTGTTTTATAAGAGCATGGTGCCTGCCCATGTTGTTGTTAGATGTCATAGTGATCGCTGCCGGCCATCGACAAACATCAATTAGGAACAAGAAAGCTTTGTGAATTCGGCCCATGATCCCGTATTACCGAGGAACTTCTTACGCTAAATCTGTTCGTAAGAGGAGATCCGAGTCAATCGTGACGTTCCACATAATATTAGCGATAGCTGCCTGCCAATGATAGAGCACTCACGAAATTAGTCTCTGAAAACAAGTGCAGCATGCAGCATATTGCGAGAACTGCACTTATCTCTGCTCCTATTCAGTCTCATCTGACGAAGAAACGGCAGCGACGAAATGTTCGCAGTGACTCAGGCAGTCGTTTCTCATTGGACTCGGTTGCGAGTCACTGAACGGGGCCCCGGTCATCAGGATTACAGAAGAGAGACGTGTCGGCGATCCCCCACTTCAAGGGAACGTCTTTTGGTCTAGTATAGCCGCCATTATCTTACAAAGGGCAACAGAAGCGGTACGAATGCGGATTCGGCCAACCGCTATTCACGTACAGTTCAGTGAGCGCTCTTTTGCCTGTCGGCCGATTAGGCCTGCGCGGAACCGCGTCAACGAACGGGAAGTCAACGGTGCCAATTACGCGATTGCCCTCACCCCACCTCTACCCCAACCCCGCCTGGCGACTATACCGCCCACTGTCTCTATTCATTGCGTTGCCCCTTCTGTGTGCACTGAGAGGGAATTGGGAGGAAATGGGATCAGCCATTTTATTTCTTCTGTTCGATGCTGTTCCTTTTTGCATCGCGACAATGTCGATGGATATGAGCCTGGGAAATGCCTTTTTTTATTCCTTCTTTTATGTCTTCCGATCGCCCACGTTCATTCCGGAAATGACTTCGCGCCGAAGGAAATGCGCACATGCAGACCGGAAGCCAAGGTGCAGCTGCGGGGAGTCGCGAAAGACGAAGCAACGTTCCATGAACATTAAATGTTCTCGTGAAATAGTGAGGAAGATGAGCAGCGCGCGAGCGGTGTACATTTTGCAGTTGACGACATACGCGAGAGCTATATATGTAAAAGTGCCGACAGATCTACTATATTATGTTTACAAACACAAATATGCCTGTCGTCGGTATGGTTACAGTGAACTGCATGGTGCGAAAATACCCCGGCTCTCATGCACGACGCTTAACGTGGCGGCGCAGCATAACGACCAACCGAAGAATCTGACAACTATACCGTGCCAGTTGGTTTAATGCATATCACCACGTTCTTTGTTACTTCATTTCGGTCGCTTGGTGTCGTGAGCAAGCATTCGACGGTGCAACTCCACTAAAAACCGCGCAGAAGGGCTGCATTTTAAGCACTTATATAGCTCTGTTACGATAACACATCCCCATATATGCGTAGCTTCGTGCCAAACGTTTCGCGACGAAGCTATCGCTAACTTGAATATATGTAACCTGTCAGTGCCACGGGCATAAACCCATCCACAAGCCACACATCTCCGTTCAGGAAGCGTACATGCGTACGAGGCCGTTAGGGGCGCCCGTAAAAGCTTGTTCTGCGGAGCAGCTCTTCCTGCTCGAGACGGCCCTCAACTCATCTTTGCGAGAGTACTAGGAAAAGGCTCGATGTTTCGGTGAACGACATAGAAATATCCTAATAAAAACCGGCACAACGAAAAACAAGAAATAAAGACGGGGCCGTACGGGCTGATGGGGTTCGGTGTCGGAAACCCCCGGTTCAAACGTACGGCATACTGTAAATTAAAGGAAACGCTCTCAGGCAAGAAGCGGGAAGCCGTTGAGAAGATTGAAAAGCGCGCGAATATTGCCGCGCCGAGCCCCGACACGTCCCGTATGCCGTCCGTCGCGAAATCGCCCAAAAATAGTCGCGCGACGTTGCATCGCCGGAGAGAAGAAGGATGTTGGAAGATGGTGCGGCGGGTGAGAGACGTTTCACGTGCGATGTGCGCGCGTGTGAAGGCAAGGGGAGGGGAGGGAGGGGAGGGGGGGGGGGAGGGGGCGAAGGATGTCGTGGGTGACGTGGGGAGGGCGTTTACGTAAAGGAAAAAGGAGAGAGAGGTGAGGGAAGAGGCGAGAATTTCAGTGCAACGTCACGACCCCCAAACGAAGAAGAAAAAAGGAGAATGACGCCAAACAGCCTTAGCACGTCTTCTGTTCGTCGCCGCCTTTGCAGCAGCCGTGGGGGAATTTGAACCCCACGAACTGCATCAGGGTGCGTCGCGTGTCGACTCCCGTGCCATCCACTGGGAGGCGTGGGTGGCGCGGGTGGCGTCGCGACTCGACTCTCTCTCTCTTTTACATGCCTATCTTTTGTTTCGTTCTTTGTTTCGTTCTTTGTTTCGTTCTATCGCTCTTTTTGTGGCGGCGCGTTTGTGTTCCGCTGGAGGTAAGCGTGCGGGGACTCTCGGGAGCGTCGAGATGACTGACGAGGCCGGAAGTCGTTGTTTAATCAGGCGTCTCACGACCGGCATGTGCGGCTTATAACGACCCCGAAAAGGGAGACGCTACGACTCGAATTGTGGACCGTAATTGTTGTATTCCTCGAAATGAAGGCCGCTTTCCGTTTTTTGTGAAGAGTCGCGTAAATCAGTAAAGCGACCTGACGAGTGACGCGCACATGTGACGTGCACAACGATGGCAGGGCTTCGCGAAAGACTTTCGGCTACAGATTTTATTCTAGCTCAGACTATAATGAGGTATGGTCCATTTTAACTGATTCGAAATCAACTGTCGGATGTTTGCAGCGCTTTGTCCTTAGTGACCCAAATTCTGTGTTGGAAGTTAATAGGATCGCAGACAATACTAAGGCAGAGCTTCCAGAACACACGGCCAAATTACAATGGATATTTGGGTGCGTTGTTGTCCCTGAAGATACTGAGGCAGACGGACTTGCTTCTGATGCACGTAAGTCTGCCCTTGTTGATTTCATACAATTAACAAAGCCGAGGGTAAAGCAGGGCTTCAAACCTGAGTCAAGTATCGAACTTTCTTAGAACTTCAGCGAACTGTCTTTTGCATGGAGTGTATCTACACTTACATTCCTCAGTGCATATTGGTGATAGCCGCGATATGGACTTAAGATGGAAACAACGTATACAGAGAGTTCTTTCTTCTCCTTTTTTTTTCATTTTTTTAATACGTCGTGCATCTTTGCTTTCATGCAAATGCGGATGCTCGTTAGGAAAAAGCCAACACCTCCTAATAAGTTGTCCTCGACACAAGTCACATAAACGTGTTTTTGAGAACGACACTCAACCGACTTGATTACCAGCAATCTAACATACAAACACTTTTAGGACCATGGAGTAACCTGTCTTCGCAACGGAGTGCTCTGAAGGCCTCAGTGGAATTCCTAAGGCATAGTTACATATCGTCTTTTTCCTTGCATTCCAATTGTATTCTCTTTTGTACGTTACTCCAGTGTTATTGTGTGTTTGGGTGTGAATTTGGCTTTTATGATGTCTCATGTCTGTCGCGCGCTATTGCAAAACTATGAGAGAATTTCGGTTCTTTTTTTTTTTTTAATTCTCTTGTCGCCCGAGATCACATTCTCCGGGCTATCCCACCGGGTTCACGAGCACAGGTAGACCAACATGATCGCGTCCCGAAAAGATACGCCGATATCCTGAGTCATTACAGACTGGGCAGGAGGATCTACCCACCCCCGCATCCCAAGCTAACAAGAGAAGAGGCGGTGATCTTCCGCAAGCTACAGACCGGCACATTCCCGCACGGCACCCTGCTACACGCCATGTATTCTACGAGCTATACTCACAAACGCGCCTTCTGCTCTGCGCCCAATACCCTCTACCACATGATATGGGAATGTCAACAAAACCCATCGATACCACCCATCACCGGACCAACCGTCGAGCAGTGGGAGGCCCAGCTGACAAGCCCGAGCCCTGAAGACCAGCATCGCCTGGTGAGCAGGGCCAAGATATCGGCTCAGGCCCACGGCATCCTGGACTAGGGACGCCGCCCACCTCGGACGATTTTAGCGTCTGCTCATTTCTCTAAATAAAGTTTATTCCTGCTCCTCCTCTTGTTTAAAGCGACTGCACTTCATGCTATGAGGAATCTGATATACCTTTGGACCTAATTTTATAATAGCAATTGATTTCTCCTCATTTGGTTGTGAACTGATACATACCTGAAATGCTTCGCTTCACCCATGTTCACCCGTCATTCGGGTAACAATTTAACGTCGCGGATAAGCTGGCAGTATAATGTGCATGCTTCCAACATTTCCCATTCATAATAAACCAGTAAATCAATCAACGAGCGACACTGAACGCAAGTGCTCTGAACACATCTAAACTAAGACGCGTAATGCATGTTTTCGGAATATACATTGCGCACTCATTATGAACTCAAGTCATTGGAGCTCTGCTTCTGCACTTCAGGCGTAGGAGTGGAGTAGTCGTTAGAAACATGAAACGAGCAATATTTTAGTGTCTGTTCTTTCACGTGAAGCACCAGAGTCTGATTATATTAGTTAATGTTTGTGTTTATTTTGTCCCCCACGTGCACCGCTGCGTTCCCAAACGCTTCCAATTTTATCAACTGCCTAACGACGTAAACCACCCACGTCTGCGAAACTCTAGCTGTGAGTTACTGGTGTGTGGGGGCGTAACACATATCATTATATCCTGAAAAGTTAGGAGGGCTGGCATATGCATTCTTGCTCTCGAACAAGACGGAAATAACGAAAGAGAACGCCACAAGATTTTGACCAGCCGCAGAAAAGACTCTATCGAAGCAACAAGCCCACAAGCCACCAGCATGTAGACGGCGGGATAAAACATCCAAAAAATAGCGCTCCTAAATTGAAGCTTCGTGTTTATTAACCTATAGGGCCAAATTCAGAAATCTTTTCGTGCGTAAGCCTCGTTTGTTATTGACCCACCGCCTTCGATAATAAAGTGACCAACGTCTGGCTGGCGACTGCTCGTACGAACAATTTTAGTGTAAGAACTTTTTTTTCGGTTAATGCCAGGCCCTGTTTCTGTTTTCACGAACCACGCGTGGGCATTTTGCTAACATATGTGACCTTATCTTTGGGAATAATGATGGCTTTCAAGACAGAAACATCGGAGTCCCTATATTCAATCAGTACCCTGGATATGTATAGTATACTGGCGAGGCGCCCGTTATAGCAAGCTTTCTAAAGAATCAGAAAATCTGGGGCCACAGTTTTGTACAGATTTTTTTTTTACTATTATTTCATTTTGCCTTTCGTCACTGGCTTGCACGAGGCCGCGCCCCCGCTGTCGCCGTGGTTAGTCACTAGTCGAGACAGCTTAGAAAATTAAAATGAATAACGTCGGCGGGAAAAACGCCTTGCAAAATACAAGCCCTCTACAGAACAAGTATAAATATCTAGGAAAGTACTCGGATGAAGGTTATGCACTATCACTTAAACTTTGACAAAAATAATGACATCTCTGCCATGTGCCTGCAAGACAACAAACGAGCTGCTACACGTGTTAAACCTCGCAGTCTGTGTTGTTCATTTCTTTTGGCTCGTTTACCAAGGAAGCACACTCATCCTCTTCGTGTATTTGTGACCGAAGAAAGCCCTCGAAACCGTTATAGTATACTGCCGTCTTCATAGCCAAAGCTTTATAATGTTTACTTGCGAGGTAGCTATACATTTATGCATTGGGTTACTTCGATATATTATATATCTACTGTTTTTAATGTTCTTACTATATATTTAGATTCTTTACCAATAACTGATTCGGAGCAACAGCCTCATGATAGTTCCGGGTGATCTAAAATGTATTTTTTACCTACAGGCACCATCGGGCACCATCGTCATGCTGGGGTCGCGTTACAGTGTTCTAGTACTCCCATTCGGGGCCTGATTTCACGTAC
Organism: Dermacentor silvarum; assembly: GCF_013339745.2. Classification (NCBI taxonomy): domain Eukaryota; kingdom Metazoa; phylum Arthropoda; class Arachnida; order Ixodida; family Ixodidae; genus Dermacentor; species Dermacentor silvarum. The sequence continues at coordinate 37,408,992 of NC_051161.1, read as the reverse complement.
TGTTTTTACTTTGCCTACACCGCTTGTTCACGCTTCTCTCAATGGGCCTGTTTTGACCTCTCGGCTTTTCCGGCAGACAGCGTTTAACGCAAAGTCTGTGTTCGTTCGCTTTGCGGGCTTAGACAGTGCGGACGCTTCTGCGCCTGGCTTATTCAGGTAAGACAGTAGCTACAATCATTCGCGAACCACAGACCAGCACAGTTTTCCAACGCGGGCAATTTTACCACCGTGACTGGCGCATGTTTTCCGCACTGACCGAGACGTATCGCTGCCTATTCATAGTGTGCTCGCTTCAGCATGGGCGAGACACCTCCCCAGATTTCATCTCCAACTACCCACACTTAAATGTTGCGTTGGCGGATTCTGTGATAATGTTGCCGCTGATGGTACACCAAAAAGCAACGTTGTAACCGATGAAATGAAGTACGAAAAGATGCACTAGAAATATTGGAAGGGGCTTGTCATCCTGTCTCAAGAACGTGCGAACCGGATAAATGGTACAAGAAGCGCTATTCTCATGTCTAAGAACGCTGGCACGCAATGTCGCAGGACTTGAAACGCAAGAAGTCGCGCTCACCCGCAGGTCCTGATTGTACTTATGAATGCGCGTACAGCACGTTACATATACCAATTCCCACTCGGTGACATGAAAATGCAGTTAGATCACGGCATTGTACTCCCTTCAGTTCTTGCTTCATGTAGAAAGTTATGCTTAGTGTTTTCGCTGGTGCATGAAGTCACTTGTCCGAAGCCTCTTGTATGTCATAAGTGCCTTCGAGATCTGCGCAATCACGCATACTTTTACTTGCAAGCTAAACAAATGCAGTTAGATCACGGCATTGTACTCACTTCGGTTCTTGCTTCCTACCGTAAGTTATGCTTAGTGTTTTCACTGGCGCATGAAATCACCTGTCCGAAGCCTCTTGTGTGTCAGCAGTGCATTCGAGATCTGCGCAATTAGGCATAGTTGCGATAGCAAGCTATACTTCGATTTGCATTGCTTCGCGTCGTCTTGTCTGAAGCCTCTGGTGTGTTATATGTCCGATCAAGCAAGAACAGAAAGGCAATAATATACGCAAAGGTGTGCACACCTAAATTTCGGAGGCAATAGCCGTTATTCTACCTTGTGCACGGCAGGTGGCGCCACAATACCACACCGCAGCAAAGCCAGAGGCTTCACCAAGGGATGTATACCTGCGCATTGAAAATGGAAGTTAAGAATACCGAACAAGAGCGCGCAGGTACGTCAGCGACGCCGTCAACAAAAAATACCCAAACTTGCTATTGCAAGCCGTTTGAGTCGCAGCTTATGCAAATAGTCTTTAGTTTTTATTGCACAACTACATGTTGAGAGAGAGAGGTAGCTCTTTAATGAATCCTTGAAAGGTTTCCCTGGCAGCATGGTCTGGCAAGTCAGCGTGTGTATTCACAAAAATATCTTGCACTAAAATTCTTCGTAAGAGGCAATTCCAGCCAATCCTCACGCTGAACATATTATTAACGAAGGCTATAGCCAGCCAACAGCAAAGCGCCCTTTAGAACGAAACGCTTTTGTTAATTTTGCCCGGACGAGTGGGATGAAAAATGAAATGGAATGCACATTGCATGTCACGGATACACAACATACGCAAGACACCACAGCACGCAACAAACAAACTAAAGTATCTCATACTACGTGTTGGTCTTTTCATTGGAACCAGCCGCATGACCGAAGTTGCGTGCAAGAGGGGTGATGAATGAGTAACAAGAACGCGAGTGGCAATGTTAGGTCGCGGGCCACGAGGGAAGTCGGTGTCATTCACATGCGCGCACACACACACACTAGCGAGTGCGAATGACGAACGATTCCGGATCCTCGCGATGACTCGAATGTCGCCTCGCCCGCTTGGGGCGCATCCGTTTTCAGTCTGCATTCATGCGACGCTACAGCGCGAGGCTCTTGTAGGGCCGACGTCATCGCGACGCCACGTTCCTCCGACGGTCCGCGTGTCACGTGACGAGACGAAGGGGCAGCCTGGTTGCGTCGCACGGCACATTTGCTGACATCTTGTAGAGACGCGTTTTCGCGGACGGTGGGCCCACTCGTTGCAATATGAATCGCCCGCCGCTGTCAGATATATTAGTTCTGTTTTCTTTGTCTTGCGAGGCGTGATTGAGGGTCATCGCTTGCATGGATGGCCGAGTTCATTACTTTTTTTTTTCTTTTTCCTCTCTTCGCGATCTATACATGCGCCTTTAGACAATGATTCTTTTTTTTATCTTCTGCTTCAAGTTTGCTGCTGCTTGTGTGCTGTCTAAAGATAAATCATCGCTAATAAAGTACGTATGTACGGTGACAAAAGCTGTGTGCTCAGGACAAACTTTAAAAAAATACATGCTCTCCTCCCCCTACATGCATGCGTCGGGTGCCGTGTCCGCGAGAGTTTTACGAATTTTGAAGTTCACAGTCGGCCAGTTATGCGCCTACAACGTGTGATATTAAAGAAGCGCTCACCGATGAAGTTGAGAGATACTGAAAAAGAACATGCGCAGATACAGCGCACACGTTGGAATCTAAGTGAAGTGGTTAATTGAATGCTATAGAATTAAATGCGACATAATTGGATTTAGTTTCATCCTATTCACACATGTAATTACATGCAGTGTTTATGTTTATGCACCATACAAATCACAAGTTATGCCAAAAATGCTAACACCAAATTAGGCGGACGCACCGTGTGAGATGTCCATGCAATGATGTGACGAGGACGAAGGCGATATATGATGCTTGTCGAGCGAAGAATATAGTGATGACAGGTGTATCTATGTAGGCCATCCAGAGAAGTACGGCCACATATATAAATACCTATAACCATTTCATACCTCTTGTGTTCCTGTGGCACATATCCATTCTCGAGGATCGGACAATATTGACACAACCCAGCGGCACACAGACAATGGCCAACGTATTGGTAGCTGAAGTAGAAATGTAAGAAAATTAGAACTGGATAGATAGCATGCGCTATTCGATTATGAGGCAGAGAGAGGAGAAAGAGAGGCGGATTTTTAATATTATGCAGAGATGTTGGCCTGGCGGAACGCCTAGCATATACTAACCCAGGTGAATGGGACGATAAATGAAGTGATACACACAGAACCTACGACACTTAACACAACATACAATATTGATGTATCTCGTTGAGACGAGTGTATCTCTGAAATGTATTTTATTAAGGGTAGACGAAGAAAGCCTGATGTAGTCTGCTTTGAATGGTATAGTATGCGCTGTTTTAATACCCGGAGAGTGAAAGGGTTCTCATGAAAGGTGTTCTGAACGTTGGAGTGAGAACTAGCATAATGGCGACCGGTGGGGTATACCGTTTTAAAGTATCAGATTGTACAACGCGAGACGAGCGTCTTTCGTTATGTGATGTTACAGCCTGTTGCATATACCTCGAGTAAACTGCAGTTTCAGCTGACGTCAGTTTCGTACAGTGCGTTCCTCTGCATTTCAATCACTGTCTCCCTCCTGTACATTTCTTTCTTTCATTTAGAGTCAAACGACGAGCGGCAGTTTAGGCATTCAATCTCGCACCTCATTCTTTCCACGCCTCATTAGCGCCCGTCACACGTCCTATACACAACTCGTCCGCACTGCTCGTTCGTATAACAGGCCGGAACGCATAGCTTTTACTCGCGGGTAAATACTCTCCGCCGTCAACATCTTTATCTAACGCGGGCGAACTTGAGAAGAGACAGGAGAAGACGCTATTCCCTATTCAAATCACTCTATATCTTCTCTGTTTATTCCTCGGCTCGCTTACTTTCTCTTTTCTTCCCGACATCTATGTTCACTCGCGGCCAGCGCTGTAGATAATCTCGAGCTTCATTTTCTTGTTTCTCCAGACTCCGTTGGGCGGCGTTCATCTTCACTCTCTCTCTCTTTCCTCGAGCTGACGGCCGGCGCCAGTCTCAACTGCATCCCGCCAACATCGCTCCCTCCTCTCCATCTCCCTGGCTGCGCTCTCCGAAGCCGGCTGCTTATCGGAGCGCGAGCGATAGTTTGGACAGTGAACTGAGACGTGAACTAATCAAATCGTTGCTGGGCGCGCACGCGCTCCGTCGGCTGCAGTCGTGGACCGCCTTGCCATGCCTGCCTTGCTATGCGGCTTGCTTCCGTTGCTTCTTCTGCTTCCTTCTTCTATTGCTTCTGCTGCGGCTACGTAACTCACTGCCTCTCGCCCCCTCTGGCGGGCCTCCGCTGTACCACCCTCCCCGGCTGTCCCAACGGTCTCCATACTTTGCCGTTTCACGGGTGTCGTTTCTTTGATGTCTTTTGGCGGGCGCTGGGTTGGGGCGACGGCGGTGTGTGCGGGGAGCTCCTTGCTTACCCTTGAGGCCCGCCTGTGCCTCAGCCGCCGCGCTGTCGATCAATTCCTCGCTCGGAGACGCCGTTTTCACTCCCGCGCGACGGACTCGACTGGCTGCAGTTCCGCGCTTGCGTTTCGAGCGAGCCCTGCTTTTTGCGCGTCGTCGAGTCTGTCTGCGGAGACGGCCCGGCACTTTCTCACAGTCAGAAAAGGTCTATTTCCGCGGGCCGATGGAGGAAAGGGGGAAAAATATAATCGAGCAGGATTGAGCGGCGAAGTTTGACTGTGGGGCATATCGCCAAAACCGGAGAGAAAAAAAAAGGAAAAAGGAATTCGTTCTTGTGGATGAAGCTTATGCTTTTTTTTTTCTTTTTATTAAACCAATGTCGGTGATCCGAACGGCGCAGGATAAACGTCGGTGCGGGTGAGTCGTGAAAAAGGGTGCTGCTTTCTGTCGATCAACGTTCACTATATATACTGCGCAATCTTACCCCTATAGGACGTCTAAAAGTTCGAGGCCTGCGTTATTTCTATGCAATGAATATAGTAAGAAAAAAATCCTGCGCTTGCGTAGTTCAAATCCAGCGCTAATAGCTCCACTAACGTGAAACCTGCATGGGGAAGTGCGAAGCAGTGATGCGCCAGCGTTGTCTCTCGATGCGCGCCTGCAGCTCGGCGTCCATGGCACACAGGAAGTTCCGGAGCGCTCCAACTGCTTATAAAGCCCTGTTCCTTCTCTTTGCCACACGGCGCGCGCTGATCAAGTGTTGGAGTAGCGCTGGAGTGAGCAGGAATCGAGCGCTTGTGGGGTGGTGGCGCCCTCTCTTGCGCGGCGCTGGTACCAAACTGGCGTTTGGGAAACGATTTTCACAAGTTTCTGCTAATTAATGCGCCTAATGCTTGATTATTCCTATCTCTTAAATTATTCTGAATCATGTTAGTTTATTCTGAACCGGTCTTGATCAATTCTGCACTTGTTTTGACCCTGTTTTGAGAACTTGTTTTTGCACGTGACCACGACGACATGAGATCACATTACAAGATTTTCACGATTTTCACGAGATCCTGCTAAATAATGCGCTTAATGCTTGATTAATCCTATCTTTTACGTTATTTTGAATCATGTTGATTTTGAACCGGTTTTGATCGATTCTCCACTTTTCTTTTACCCTCTTTTTGCGCGTGACCACGACGGCATGAGATCACATTACACGCCGACAGCCCGGGCACCTAAAGTGCTTCGCACTTAAAACGAGGCAAGGTTATCGGCAGTCAGTGTTTGCAGTTTCCAGTCTCGACGGTTGCGGAAGCTCTCGTAGAATTGACTGCGTAGTTGAGACAAGAGAGAAAGCAAGTACAGGAAAGGCAGGGGGTTAACCAGACGAGCGTCCGGTTTTCTACCCTACATTTTGGGTAAGGGAAAAGGGGAGTAGAAAGCGGAAAAGAAGAAGAGAGTGAGCACCGAGGGCACGTGGGAGATTGCACAGGAGCACAATAAGCGCTATCTCAAACCAGTACACTTTGAGTACTGTATTAGTGCGAGAGTCGCCTTTTTGTGCCAGTGACGGATGTGGTCACGGTGCGAGTATCTTACTCGGAGAACGGTCTCGAGTCCAGTCGGTTTAAAGTTGTCCGGAGAGAGAGGCGTTGGACGTCGTAGCGTGGACAGATACACAATAGGTACTCTACGGTTTCCTCAATCCTACAGAAGTCGCACATCGGGCTCTCGTCCATTCTCATAGGATAGAAGTAAGCGTTCGTGAACGCCACCTCCAGCCACAACCGGCACGAGACAAGAAATTATAAAGAAAAGAGTGTACAGCGCTTCCTTGCTGTCGATCTATGTGCTTTGCCTCTTTACTTGTGACCGCTCGCGCCCAACTTCGCAAACATTACGAAAAAATCCGCAGAGTTGGCACTTATGACTTTTAGGCCGTGAGCAAAATGTTCATTACACTGTTTGGTGGTACGCATGATACGCAACCAAAAATCGAAGCTATTTGGATGACTCACTCATACACATTGCATGTGCTTTCTAGCACGCTCGGGCATATCGGGAAGCGCTGTTTTTTCCAAGCGCCCTCGGCAGTGGCGACGACAAGTATCGTGTGACTGCGCACGCATGGGTTTCGGACCAGTTGGCTTGTACTCCCCCTTCACTAAGAAACATAGGTCAATTTCGGACAACGGCAGAGGCGTTAGTTCGTGAGAACTGCCTACTTTACGCAAACGCGATCCCAAGATTACGCCTACTTGAATCGGAACGGACAGTGGCTGCCTGAACGAATGGCCCGTCGCGATCCGCGCGCAGTAGACCCAATAGGAGGCGCAGTTTGGCCACGCCTGAGTTATACATGAGATGGAGAACTCGGTTACCTCTTTCACACGATATTTATTATTACACTCTTACAGTAGTTTGCACCCTATAGGGCTTATCTTGTGCCACAACGATTATCGTCATCTATATTGCCCGCGTTTCCTTCCTTTAACGCTGCGGGCCGGCCAGGTCACGAACGGCATGCGCGTCATCAACGTGACGTTGCGTTCTTGACAGGAAAGTTGCAAGCACAGAGTTTTCAAGAAAGGAAACGAAAGCAAAGCAGATGGCGATTATCGTTGTTGGACAAGATAAGCCCCAAAGGGTGCAAACTAGTTTAAGAGTGTATTATTATTATTATTATTATTATTATTATTATTATTATTATATTATTATTATTATTATTATTATTATCATCATCATCATCATCATCATCATCATTACTACTACTACCATTTGTTGACGTTCTTGTCATCGTCGTCGTTGTAATCAACAACGGTATGAACATCAGAACTCTGTTGGTTTTCATGAGTTTATTATAAACAACGAAGTTGACAAAAAAAAACTAAATAAGAAAAAAGAAAAGTGACTGCGACTTTTCGTCTATAACGATTGCGTAGAAATGCAAAATTACGATCTCACGAAAAAAAAAGAAAGAAAGAAATGAATAAACGCGTTGTAAGGATACGAAAACGAGCAGGGAAAGACAGAAAGTAACAGACGTCACCAGCACCCGGAAACCGAGAAAAAAAAAAGTACTGATAAAGAATTTAAAAAAAAAAGTGTGAAGAAGTAATCGCATATACTAGGCACTGGCTCGCTTTCCGAGCATCCGAGCAGCCGTTATCAGCACGCCGCTCCAACCTACTTTTCTTTTTTTTTTTTTTCATCTTCCTCTTCTGTTTTTTTCTCTCTCTCTCTTCTTCGGGCCTGCTTTGGTGCCGACATGCCGCGGCAAGCGGGCACAGAAGCCGTTAATGACGCTGAACCCGGCACATCTGCAGCGATGGACCGCAGTAAAAAAGACCCGGGAGCCCATAACACGTCGTCGCGGGGCCGGATCCGCGCGCTTCGCCGTCTTGCCTCTCAGGCGCGGCTGGCGAAAAACGAGTCGCTTGGGATCGAAAGACGGACGAGGAAGCCGAACCCGTTGGAACACCCTCCCAACTCCTTGCACTTGTAAGACGTATCTAAAGGAAAGAATTACGCCAGGCTTACTATTGCCGCCTCGCGATAGCTTTACTGCTGCCTGGTACAAACACCGTGGGACCACTTTATAGGGAACCGGAGTGAGCCTGTAGCTACGTTGGTTGCTGTGTTTGGAGCTTTATTACAAGTACAGTCGCTCGATTTCGTAGTTCAGACAATACGGTTTCTTCGACACAGCGCGAGGGTCACACTAGCCCACACACAATCGGAATGAACGTACAACCGTTAAAGAATAAGCTATTCTATTGAAAGTCTGCACACATTTATCTACGCGATCTACTATAGACAGCGCAGTTTGAATCTACAGACTCTCAGTCTTCCATGGACTGCCCATTGAGCGTATATGGACTACTTCGTGGACTATCTTTAGGTGGCCTCCGAACTTATAGTGCTGCACTTTATAGAACATGAAAGCTATAGCGAGGCAAATACGGGGTGTTTCATTTTAGCTGCACCAAATTTTTAAAAATTGCCTCTGGCAGATAGCACAATTATAATGCTTGAACTAAACTACTCTGTGAGGCGGCCATTACTTCCACGAGAAATCAAAACGCCTAACGGAATAATTAACATAATTACGCTAACTAAATTTTTAATTAATTATTTTACGTCACATATTTCAATCTACGAATTATATCCAGGGAGTTAGCAAGGCGTATTCACTTGGAACGAATTCTCAGGACTGAACCAGTTTCGAGATATTAATTTTCAAAGTGTCCGACGAAATGCATGGGCGTTCCAGTTACCTTTTTGAGGAAAACGCTGTTATATGCATTGAAGCACAAAGTTAACTGGAACGCCCATGCATTTCGTTGGACACTTTGAAAATTAATATCTCGAAACTGGTTCAGTCCTGAGAATTCGTTCCAAGTGGATACGCCTTGCGAACTCCCTGGATATAATTCGTAGATTGAAAGATGACATGTAAAATAATTAATTAAAACGTTAGTTAGCATAATTATGGTAATTATTCAGTTAGGCGTTCTGATTTCTCGTGGAAGTAATGGCCTGCTCACCGAGTAGTTTAGATCAAGCATTATAATTGTGCTATCTGCCAAAGGCAACTTTTTAAAATTTGGTGCAGCTAAAATGAAACACCCTGTATAGGTATATATAAGATGTCTACACGCAGCGTATAGACTCCGATAAGTTATCTCAATATAAGGGAACATATAAGAGCCGGAGTAGATTAAATTTACCTGTAACTTCTCCTCGTGAGAATTTTATCCGATCGCTTTCATCACGCACATGGAGATGCTACTTTTAGCATCCAACCACGATGACTAAACAAACAAAAAATACTTTGACGCGCGTAACATACCGACTGACACGAAAACCTATTATGCCTCTGAGCTGTCTTCAGATTTTAGAAGTATATTGAAAAAGAAATTGTTCTACGACGGCGTAACTGTTACCAGAATACTCGAAGCTGTGTCCTGAAACGGTAGCATCGGTGGCCGCACCTTGTGAACGCACTGTTGTGGGTCAACCACAATTTGTCAGAAACGATATCGTGTTGCTCAACTCTTCTAATGAACTGGCGTCATCGACGACGTCTACTACAAAAGCATTTCGTGTGGGGGACGAGTCTGTAACAGGTCTCACAGTAAACAAAAAAATACGAAAACAAAAAATAAGGGAGGACCAAGGAGGTTTTAAAAAAAATCTTTTTTTTTTAACCTCCTTGGGGAGGACACATTGCAACACCCCTCCTTTTGCGGCAGGTACCTCACGAAGCGCTAACACATCATACGCTATTACGAATAGCCGCACATACTATCAGAAACAAGTACCACTCTGCCGGTTCACAAGCTAAGCCACCAATCTCGCCCCAATTGCAACGCCGCGGCTATCGGGTTTTACGTTCTGCGTCTAGCGCAGTGGGGTGAGAGAGAAGGGCGGCATCGGAAAGGCTCGTATAAAAGATTGCCGTTGCCGTGCTTTTTCTCGGAGAAATCCCACTCGGCGGCACGCCTGACGTAACGACTGCAAGCTCGAATGTGTCCGTGCTCTTCCGTTTCTCCCGAACGCACAACATGTACTACATACAACGCCCGTCGCGTGTTCCAAAAGGCTGAGATGAGGGTGGGGCGCGTGCTCTCTCCAAATGGCTCTTATTCGTTTCACGCTCTCTCTCTCTCTCTTTCGTGTGGCTCGTTTCGCCCAAGGTCGAGGGGTCAGAACGCGAGTCACAAAACTGAAGTCGAACAGGCGCCGCCGACCGCCAGCACATCCCGTTGGACGAAGCGGAGATTCCTCGAGACATGTCTGGCAGTCGCGTTCCGCTTCTCGGGTCGTCGACTGTGGGCGCCACGTATCGTGTTGCTCGCTACTCGAAGCTTCCTATACGTAAACTACATAGGAATGAGGCCGCAACGCCTACTCCTCCCCCCCCCCCCCCCCCCCTCCACCCCCCCTCCATCCCGTCCGCCCACATCTCACGTCGCTGATCCGGCAGTTACGCGCGCAAGCGGTTAAACGACGTTTAATCAGGGATTATTCTTTAACGAGAGGGATCTGACGCCATTTGATTTGTTCAATCGAGCGTATTCAGCGTACGTCTGGCCTCGGCAAAAAGCGAGGCCATGTATAGATGCCACTATAGGCGACGGGGGAAGGTAACACCCAGATTTGTTTTCAAGGAGCGTTAGTGGCTCAATAACGTGCCGTATAAAAATTGTTTCTACGAGGCAAAGTATTAAGCGGAAGAGCTGCATGCTATACGTATTCACATGTCAGGTTATAATTCGCACATCGGAACTGGTAACCGCTGCTCGAGTCCGTCTGCCTCTTCTGGTTTCACGGTTTTGTTGCTTTCTTTGTTTTTGTTTACGGCTTCCTTCCAGCTGCACATATAGAAGCTCGGGCATACAGCAACGTGAAGCAAAGTGAAGTGAGGTCAGCAACCGTGAAAGTGTGGGAATATAGTAACTAAGAAATTATCTTTCGCGTCGAATAATCTTGTACTATATATTGACGCAACACAAAACAATACACGCTGAGTGCGGTGGCATTATAATATGATTCAATTCTAATTTTCAGTGCTGAAGCTTTATTACGAAGTTCTTTGCAAGTTACAGATGAGATAGCTGCCTACTGAACAGATCCGATATCAAAACGTCTTCCTCGCCCGAATCTTATCGTTCCACGTGCAGTGCTTTAATGAAATTTATGCGACGGTGGAACAACACGAATGCGGAGTTGTTTCAGACGTTGAACAGATCCTACTAACGGTGTCTTGCCAAGCTAGAAACCTTATGGAACAAGTTTTTAGAACAGGGATTGTTATATACCAAATGAAATTTTTAAAAGTGACCGCTCAATTTTGTACCTGCAGTAAAATAAATAATCAATAAATAAGAGATCACATTTATCTATAGAGTTCTCGCTTTCAGCCGACGGATTTTCTCTGGCGTTAAATACGCAAAGCTTTAAGCTTATCTCTATTCTAAGGGGGGCATATCGCATAGAGGGAAAAAAGTTAAAAAAGACAAGTAGAAAAGCATCTCTCCCACTCATCCAAAAGAGGAAGCTTTCAGAGGATTACGAGAAATAAGCCGGTATAAACTTTGTTACGGTGAAAATTCACTAAACTCTGATACCTTCCGCCATATTAATAAAAAAATAAACATAAGACTCGGCTGCCGTTCCGTTCCATCCCTATTCTTTTGCTGCGTAACTTTTCGTTTCTTTTTCGCCTTTTCTTGCCGTTCCTCAAGGCCAGCAGCTGGGTTGAAGCAAGAAAACTTTTTTTTTTTTGTTCCCGGAGTTCCCTTTATTTCCCCTTATCTCTCTCTGCTCTGTAAACGAGATAATATCGTTTTTTTTTTCAAAATAAAGCCAAGAGCTGAAGCACCGCAGCCTTGCGCTCGAATTCAAATTACGGACAATAAACAAGAGATCAAATTATTCAAAGCTTTCACGTCCTAAGGCGCCTTGTGGCTCATCAATATGAAAACCGTACAAAACATGTCCTGTATGGAGAATGAAACTTAAGTTAGTTATATATCTTGCTTCATAATCCGTTAGACTCGTTTGCGCTATAGACACTCTTACATCTGTTCTTACCTGCTTCGAATCCTCAGGCAAAACTAGTGTTAGAATTAGTTTTAAACTTTTTTAAAGTCATTGCTATTTTTTTATTATCTTCTGCTTTCCCGTATTATGTTCTCGCAGATGGCACGCTGAAAGAAGCCAAATTATTATCCTAATTTTATTTTCGCTAACAACTCGACTCGCAAAGCTTTCGCAGTGGCTTCACAGTCACAGCTATAAGCCAACACTGCAGCCAAGAGCTGCTGCGAATCTGGATAATTAATCTTCTCGCCCACGCAGCCAGAGCGGCAGGGGATTCCTGTTCCTGCAAGTTCGCTCCTAATTAATTTTCTCGCGTTAACGATCGCGCTCGCTTCATACGCTTTATTCAAACCACCGAGCATGCGCTAAAGAAAAGAGTACTAAATTGTACTTCAGGATAAATGAACGGCGCAGAACAGACGCGGACAGAGAAACCTACGACAGGGCGGTAAGTATGAAGTAAGTATGAACCTGAAGGTATGCCACACCAATTAGTTGAAACCAGGAGTCCACTGAATTGTGCTCCACACGTGTGCTCCCAAGAGTCAAAAATACTACGAAATATTTGCACAGGGATGTGTATAAAGTAACTGTTATGTCACAATTTGAACAAAGTCCGACGTTACCACACACACGATATCACTGGCCTAATCTCTTTTTAAAATAAGCTGGCCGCAACATGAATCTAAAATGTACTGTCTGGTTCACTTTTGAAAGGAACACTCAGGTAGTATTCGGTTACGGATTACAACTAAAATATGTCATGAAGGGTGTGCAGAATGTTTATTATTCCACAAATGTACACTTAATGCGTCATGTCAGTCATAACTATATCTCTCGGTCGTGTAGATCGAAGTGTTTCAGTTGTATTAGCTTAATTACCAGCTATGCGTTCTATTTAATTAAGATTTCATCGCACTGTACATTTCTTGAGGCAACGAAGATGTTATTTTTCATCCATATAGGTATACAAACGCGCTGTGATGGCGAAAAAGATATACTCGCGAAGCATTATCACGATTGATCCCCGGGATTCTCCGTACGTCCGACAGATCACAGCATCAGTAATACGTAGAGAAATTGCGAGCCCAATCATGGGTTTAGAAACCGGGTTTAGAAACCGATACTTTTGTTGTCTCTTCCACGAGGTTTGGCGTTCGCTGGGTTATCGCCGGGTATATTGGCGGATATACATACTTATGCTATTCGATTCTTATAAAACTTGGATCAGTGATTACGTGCAAATGGCTATGTGCCACTGGATTTGTACCCGTGTGCCTGAATAGACGAGAAGAACAAGAGGCAATGAGTGACGTAATCAGCAGCAGAAAACTGAGAAAGTCGGCCACAGATGTGAAGAAGCCGGCAAAAGCAGCAGCCAAGTGGGGAGTGTGGACCTGAGCGTGCATTTAGCGAGGAGCGTTGAGCCTACCGAGAAATGAAGAAGTCGGCTACAGAGAATTCCGTAAAAGTGCATTTCATTTGCGGCATTTATTACAAACATTCCCGTCCCTAGCGTTTCGTTTCGCATATGGTTTACATTTAACATTTGCGCGAACATCAACGAAAGCTCCACTTGACACTGATTACCACATAAGCGTGGGATCCGTCAATTTTGTTGCTGTTTCTTTTTTTTTTTCTTTATGGCATGGAAATACAATAACAACCATAGGGTGAATGTAATTTACACCACAACTGCACACAACAAACACACTATACTAAAAAGTCTAAGAAAAACTCAAAACTCTTGTCAAACGAACACAAGCGTCGAGCTGAACAGCGGAAGCCACACAGTGCAACGCACTTGAGAAGATTCGTCTCTGAAGGTCAGGCATTTTATAGTGAAGGGCTCAGCGTATTCATCATCCGACTCCTCCATAATGAATACTATACTAGTAGCATAAATAAATCACACAGCACATAATTGATGTTTTCTTTTTCAGCGGAAGAAACCGCCGGTGCCATGAGACGAGATGAAGAGTTCTTTTTTGATGGTTCGCTGTAAAATTTCTCAAAAATAAAATGCGCCAGGACAAAGAATGAAACCGCGTTCTATAGTCTCAGGTTGGTTGCGCAGTCTGTAAGTTCACATTCCAGGCACTAAACGCACACGTAGCTTGACACAAGACAACGTTACCAGTGCTTCTCTCATTCGAGCTATAGCGCTCCGAGACACTTCGAACGTACTGCGCGTATCAACTACTACAAAAGTGAGACCGCGCCAGTTTGGCCCAGCAGTTGTAGCGTCTTGTTCATGTTCCGTAATGAAATATCGCAATCCACTCTGGGAGATCGGCCGTGAATCGGGCGGCGGAAGGACTGTTATTGTTATAACTTTTAATTAGGAAACTAAGGTGAAATGAAATAACTAACTTGTAATTGTGAAACAAAATGTCAACTGTGACAAATATGTAGGTTAAAATATCTAAATATTGCAGTAAAAATTACGTGAGCACAAGAAAGAAAAAGAACAGTTTTATCATGGAATTCTTGTCTCGTGCAAAAATTGCAGAGGGCTTCATAACTGTTCCTGCGGATATATAAGCGGCAGCACGGTATCCCCAAAGGAAAAAGTCATCGGAAGAGTCATATTCAAGCCAAGGTTTCGGAACGGTCTTCCTAAAAATATTTTCCTTTGAATATTGAACCAGCGACATGCTGAACAGATATTCACTCCCATCACATAAGTGACACAAAGGTGTTATACGAGTGTAGCAAGACCAGACCTGTGAAGGTAAAAGTGCGTATACGTATACACGACGGTCTCGCTACCTCAACCGCAGCCTCCACGATGCTCCCGCTAGTCCAGCACCCAGCGCTTGTGTTTTAACGCGACAGCCCCGTGTCGCAGAAAATCCGGCGTCGGTGCCGGCGTCCGCGGCTGAGAAAATGATCCCGAACCACCCCGAACACGCAGGCCCTCCACGTGACGCAGAGGCGTTAGTGAACTAATTGAATTTCTCGAAGTAAAATCCGTCAGGAATATCATAATGTACGACTTAACCACAACCTACAGACATGATAGCGTCGGATTGTACTTTGAATACGAGCTTATGCCCCCTTCAGTCACGAATTATGATCGACTGTGGATAAATGTATGAAATTTACATAATTTTATGCCAAGGTATTGCAGGCTCGATTAGCAGCAAGTTAAGGTGGTAGAATGACTCTTTCTGCATTTTATGATGAGTCACCGTAATTACAGAGGGATTAAGTATCTAATTATTGTGCACTCATAATGATACCTTTCTTCATAAAAAATAATTGTACCCCTAACGCGAATTACTTGCACAAGTTAATTATTGGTTTCAAGCATTACTAGGAAGGCAAACAATGTTTTTCGCAATTGCGACAGGAACGTCCCACGTCACACCTCCCTTAAAACGCTGTAGTGCCTTCTCCAAAGCGATCTCAGGTAGCGATAGATTTCCCTCAGAAATAAAATGAAGGCACTTGAGGTAAGCAGAACGTTCAGTTTACCCTAAGTTTAATTTTTGTGGTCTATTCCTTGCCACAACTGCACAGAAGTGGCAAAAATAGGTCGCGTCCACAAATGTGTACACCGTGATTGAAGGGGATACGAGAAAACACAATTCTGTTACGAGGACACTCAAACACAAACCCCTTTTCCAGCATTTCTATATCATTCATAAAGCGGCGCGCCCAGGTAGGTTACTTGCAAAAACACCATCCAGATGGTGCTTGCCTCCTCGGCAGCGTAACGGCAGCGTAAAACGGCAGCGGCGCGCAGAGGCGAAGGTGTATAGAAAAAAAGCTGCAGTTGCCGGGATGCCTGACAAGCATACAGGGATCTTTGAATGCTATCGCGCGTTCGACTCTTTAGGCGAAGCTTAAGCGTTCTCCAAATGTTTCTTGTTCCCATTGCGCTGATGTGTCGTTCGTTGTCCTCGATATGGCATTACGCGTTCTACTATATACGTGGCTTTGGGGAGGTTCTTGTCACAAGCGTGCTGTATAAGACCGGATGGTTAGAGGGTATGCGTAAATGCGGGTATGCCTTGCGGCCTTTTAGTGAGTGCCAACAGCGAAAGATTACACAGACAAAGCTAAACGTTAAAACGGTTCATCACTTGCTATGCGCGGCCATATGCTTCGCATTAACATAAAGTCCCACAACGCGTGGAATCTCCGTAAGTTTTTTTGTCTTTCTCATAGGACACATTCTGCACCCTTTTTGCAGAAAGTGTTCGAAAGAGAGTGAGCAAGATAGAAGTCGAATTCAATGGAGCGTCTCGTGTGATTCTGCCAGTGCTTGAGTGTTAGGACATATGGATAAGAGAAATATCGACAAGACAAGAAGATTGTTTAGAAAATAAAAAAAATATTACCCCACGGCCTAATTTCTACATGTTCTTTAGAAAAATCACCAGCCCTTCCACTGCCGAGAAAATTGGAGTAAGCGAAGCTTGTGGCAAGACGACGCTGTCGCAGGCGTTCCGCTTAGTTTGCCCCTAAACTCAGGGTCGGCGCCTCTTCGCTGATGTTTGGCCTCAACATCGCGCTCCCGCCACTCAGGGTCCGCGGCTCTTCGCTGACGTTTCGCATAGACTTAGGAAGTCATCACGCTAGAATCGGCACGTCGACGACGAGCCTTTTCCCGAGCGAGTCCGCGGTGCAGTTGCTCAAACGCAGCCTGCTCCTCGGCTGAACGCACCGCACCCGGGTCCTTCCCATCTGGGCGCCGAAACTGATCTGAGGCGAGAGAAGCCCGGCGGAGCGTGCCCCAACCCCCTTTCCTTCCCTTTCCCTCCCCGCGACACCCAACGACCCTGATTGGTCGCGCGCGTCATGTGATCCGGCCGCGGCGCAGCTTTCCCCGCACCTGCTCTACTCTGGGAGCAACCGAATTTTAGCGTGACACCATGCATCAGCACCGCCGCCGACACTTGTGAGGCAATGCAAGCTTCGCGTGAAAAGATTATTCCAACAAATGACAATACGAACACTGTGGGACATGACCACGACACAATAGCACTCGGGCGGTACAGTGTTAATAGCAACTGCGCACAATGCACACGATAAGTGCTCACCGAAATATTGCAGTCAATTGGCGCTGTGTGCTATACACTGCTACTTAAAGCAACAGAGAACCCGAGCACAGTTGCATGTAAACAAATTGTCTCATATACATGCATGGCATTGAATGTATATAAATACATGACAGTTATGTACAACTGATGATGTCCAAGAGGCTATTTACATAACGTAGTGACGACATTTGACGGTTTACCTACAAGAAATTACACACGTACAAGAGCACACACACACGGGAAATACGAGCACATGCATTTTTACATGTGTTCACAAAATGTACTTTTTTAGCCCAGTTGCGAGAGCCAGGCTATCGCAGCATTCACTAGCTCTCAAGTCCTATTCACTGCTCTAGCGCAAGTATTTCATGATAAATTGTCTGCAGCGCGAAATACATACAGCAGTGACGAAACGTTTCTTCATAGCGTATATCTATCAACATATACTTTGGCTAATAAAAGAGTTTAACCGTTCCTTCCTTTCAGTCATGCTTACTTTCTTTGAAGTAAACACACAATCTCCGATGCTTTCTGTCGCTTTCGATTATTTTTCATGGCGTGCTGTAATGTGACAGATTGTGGCTAGAGACACGCGCACTTCATATTCGTGTTTCAAAAATAGAAAATCGACTTTTATTTTCTTTCTTTCGCTCTTTTTCGTTCTTTCATTTTTCTTCTTTCTTTCTATTTTGAGGTATGCAAATGGTAATGCTCGAAGAACATAAACCACGGAAGGTCTGTGTAGAATACTTGGATAACTTGATCCAGCTATGCAGGCGTGGCTCCATCTCACTCAGCCGGCGAATGCTTCTACCAGTTCCATTCTATCCATCCCAGCCAGCTCGCGCCCCATAATGACGCGTGGTCGATGGCGCATGTGTGCTGTCTGATGCTATAAGTTATATAGAGCCACATATAAATTTTCAAGAACGTAGTAGATATATTTCAACTCAATAAAACATTCATTCATTCATTCATTCATTCATTCATTCATTCATTCATTCATTCATTCATTCATTCATTCATTCATTCATTCATTCATTCATACCGAGGAGGGAGCATCTCAGAAATCTCCTTACATGGTAGCTACCAACAAGAGATGTCGTACCGGTGTATAGAAAATAAAGTATTTTATTTTTTGTCACCACCAGCGTGTCCACTCAGCCCATCGCTACAAAGAATACAGTTCATTCGTAGCGATATGCAAATACCATGGTGATGGTAGTTACAAGTTGTTAATGTCGCAGGCGATGTCGACCACGCAGAGTTATCACCGGCATTTGCTCCACCCGAGTCATGCTGACAAGCACGAACCCGCTTACGCCACTAAGCAAACACTGCGCTGCGTTACAGCTGCATCTAGCTATGTACGCCGGCGATTAAGCGTTTAAGAAGCTCAATTGTACGGTGGCAATAAAAAAAATTAGGGCAGCTTCACACTAGTACAGTGCGAAGACTGGGCAAACATGGAAGCTGGCGACTCCACCTAGTTTTATCTCGGTTCGGCCAAGTTTTTGCGAGGTTATGCTTCGAGACTCGGCCACGTTTTGCGCAAGATCACCCCGGAATCATCGACAGCCCAAGGAGTAACGAACACTCGGCCATTAAAGTATCTGGACGCCTCTGGACGCTCAAACGATTTTTCTCAGTTTCGCGGGCTCGTAACTCCGGATCTTCTGCGAATCACCGACGTTTCGCCACCGCTTCGGCGGCGCGATACTCGGGATCGGACCGAAGTCGTTTCACTCACTCTCGAGTAGCGGCGGGGCGGGTTTCGCACCGCGCTTCCTCTTCTTCGCCGCCTCATCTTCGCGGCGATGCGCTTGGCGCGGAGATGGCGGCGCTTTGGTATCGCCGCGGCGGCGACGCGGAGTTATATATCCCGTGGGTCGGCGCAGTGACGTCACGGCTTAGCTCCGTGTCTACGCAGCCGCGGCAACAACACCGCACGGCACGGTGACGTCATGGCTCGGCAAAGCTAAGGTGAATCGATGTGGCGTGCGCGATGACGTCACGGCTCACGCAGCTGTGGCGAGGCACAGCGCGGTCGGCTCAGCTGGGGCGAAGTGTTGCTAGGCAACGCATGGTGACGTCATCGTCAGGCGGAGGTTTTGTGGCGTACACTCGACGGACCCTCCTCGAGCTTAAACAGCTTCGCTAGTTCACAGGGGTATGTGCCATTGCGTTTGGACCCTTTCTTCACTACCTCCAGGATCGGCCCACAGTTTTTCTTTTGCACTACGCGACCTAGCCAAGAGCCTTAAACAGCTCCGCTGTTAAAAATTTTCTTGCTTGCTTTGGAACCCAGCTTGCATTACTGATTGGCGGAGCACGTGTTGGACACCGCACAAAACGTAGTGCGTCCTTTCATTTCAAGTTAAGCGCGATGACTCGCGCAGGTATTCGCTCCGTCCTCCTCCTTGCCCTCTAACGTTCAGCCAACTTTTTTTTTCTTTTTTTCCTGCTAATGATTGCTTGATTGGTGCAGTTTAACGTCCTAAAGAAATACGCGGGGTTATGAGAGACTCTGTATAATTGGGGGCTTTCGGATTACTTTTGACCGCATGGAGTTCGAAACGGCGACCGCGGATACTCAGCGGCTTGAACGCCGTATTTTCACACGTACATACTATTACTTTTCGCCGGGGTACCTTTTTACCGTATTATTCCTGTTATCAACTTTTCACTCAGGGAAAGACGCGCCTACTACATCCCAAATTTCTTGATTGTTGTCGCCTATTCTGTAGCGATATAGTCTGGTCTAACCAGAGTGCGCTTGCGACGCGAATACACTATCGAATGCATGTGAGCACCGGTGAGTACCTTGTAATGTATAATGAGACATGCATGTAAACAGAGGACGAATTTTACCCGTGAGGTAGATTTCGACGACCGATGACTGGACTCAGCGTCATCGTTGCGCTTTGAGCGTTGCTTGATTTCCTCTGTGTACAAGTTCGCCCTAATAAAGAATTAAATTCTTAACCCACCCTTTTGGCAGTGTTTGCTTCTTCGCTGTCACTACAGCGTGACAATATTCACTAAACCACCGAGGCGCTTCTTTCTTTCTTTTTATATGCTGCATGAAGCGCAAAATCTGCCGTCCGGCGTTAAAATCCGATGGTGCCAAAGCCCACGTGACTAAGTTGTGACGTCACGTTTCAATGTCAATGAAAACCGACCTGGCCCTCCCCCAAAATATTGATTTTATCCAATTCGAAAATTGAGTTGGCCCACGTTCAAAACCTATCTGGCCCACTCGCACAATTGACTTGAACCACCGACAAAATTTGGGTGGCCCACCCTCAAAACTGACTGCCCAATTCGAGCACATGACCAAGGGATGACGTCGTGTGGCATAGTCACGTGACCAAGTAAGAACCTTAAGTTGAAAGGTCACACGACCAAGTGATGACGTAATGTGACAATCTCACGTGACATTGACGTCGAAATAGTACTCGACACCCCCGCGATGCTTTCGCATTCAGTGCACGTAAGGAGACTTAAGTGCTTCTGTTAACTTTTATTTTCCAAGTCTCCATCACTCACGTCCCACGAAACGGTATGTACAAACGAGCGAATGCCCGCCGGCGTTCCCCGAGCAACAGAACAACGGAAGGTCTTTTTGGACACCCGCGCCGCCTGCACGCCGCGCCCGTTTCCTTCAATGTTTCTCCTTATATTTCTTCCCTCACCCCATCTCGACAACCGCGCGTGTGCGAGTCGGATGGAGAGGAGAGGGAGCCCCCTTTCCACTCCGGCGCCCCGGCTCCCCAGCCGCGGTCTCGCAGGGCAGTCGGCCCCGGGCGGGACGCCGGAGCGGATGCTCGACTCGCGCACGCCTCATCTCCCAAGCTCGCCGCCCGCTCTCCTCCGCACACACACGCACGCACGCATGCCGTAAAGCGCGGCCACCGCCGCGGTGCCCGCGCAATGTCGCGTCCCTTTTCGGCGAAGGAGAAATTTGCTTGTCAACTGTGGACTTGGAATAACGACACGAAGACGTCTTCCCGCGACGCCGAATAGTCTCCTCGGTGATGTGAATGGATGCCACTGGCGGTGGAACTACTGACGACGGGCCCTGTGGTTCTTGAAGAAAGCAGCTAGACTCCGCTTATAGGTAGGAGCGTGTTTTAATTCTCTTCTTCTTCGTGGGCTAAGGAGAAGAATGGTGTATCTCGGTGTTGCGCGAAGACCTGAATCTCCAGGCGGGATGAAGAATGTAAGGTGTGCGCGGGGTAAGCTGGACACTGGCGTCGACCTCGGAATGCTGCTGATGCTTATAAAGTGCAGGATAACACAAATTTTAAGGATTAGCCAGATCTACGACGGTTGGCGATTGACCTTTGGTCAATCAATTGATTCGTCAATACGGTTAGTTAATATAAGTGTTTTAATTAAAATCAAGCGAGCACTTACTTTTATTTTGTTGCCGCCATCTTCTAGGGGATGATTATTAGCGTTCAAGTAAGCTGCCCTGAAAAGCGGCAATTTATTGAGCGAGGTTATAATTTCCGTTCACCGCGGAAGCAAAATCAGCAGCAGGTCTGCTCTATGCCCGAATGACCGTCAGCGGAAGGCTAGCTGATGGCTTAATAGACACCGGGGCGTCAGTCTTCTTGTAATATACGTTATACATATCAATCGCTACAATCAATTGATCAGTCAATTGATCCATCGAAGGCTGGTCATTAATCCAGACGGATATCTTGATCATCGCCTTGCCTTAACCTGAACGAAAGCGTCCATAGCCGCAGGAGGTTGAAGGACAAAGCATGCCATATGTGCACGGAGATACCGTTCATTTCGTTCTGGTTACGCGAAGAGCCGTGCAAAGGCGGTTAGTTTTTGCAAGAAAAGGAAGGCTGAGAAGTTCTAATTATTAGGAGCTCAGCTGGTACTCACCCAGCAATTCATACGGCAAACCGCTTCACGTGATCAAGCACCGGCCAGTCGGCGTTGCGAACGTACCATGAGTAAAGGCGGCCGACCAATGAAGATCAGTTCTAAAAAACGAAAATATATGTGAATTTTGACATCGAAATTGTTTATCTTCGTCAAAGACGGAATGCAAATATCAGCGACAAGAAAGACAGTGTGGAAGAGGTGTAGACGAGAGAATGGGGAGAGAAAGAAGATCATGCATTGTTAAAAGAACTTAACATCACCACAATGAGCGCGCATGCCCAGTCACGATAGCGGCAAGTGCAGGAAAGCACGGAGGCGGTACTGAATGCAATGTAGGTTATACGGAACAAAAGTATTTGCTACCTTCACATCATCAACATCATTTATTCATCATAAGCTTTCCCTTAAGGGTCCCAAGAGGGACAATGCATAAAGAGGGAGGGGTAAATATTAGTTACAAACAATGGTCGTTTATACAACCAGAAAGAAATACCGACATGACAAATGAGACTATATTAACATGCATATAAGAGCAATAAAGTGGCAGACGTAATACAAACAACAAAATTCGGTTAATCACGCAGCAGAGTTACGCAACAATACGTACAGCGAGTAAAAGGAACATAAACTGGAACATCAATAACATCAACATCAATTCAGCAATGGCATTATCAACGCACCCACACAATAACACGTAGAGCGCGCCAAATTAGGCTCATTCTGTTAATACAGCACTTATACACTGAGTCATTGGCAAGCGTTTTGAAATCACTCCGCGGGGGACTACATAAAATTCACTCGAATTGGCAGTAATTAATTCGTTCATGTTGGTAGTAATAGCTGATTTGTTTGGCACAGAAATGACAGTTGATGTAGATGTTACTAGCGAATGTGGATAAGATATAATCTCATTTAGAACAGAAACGAGAACTAAATTTTACAATGCATATCTGATACATAGAAATCGCATCACTCATTTCATAGTGCCGAAATAACAAGTAAACTTTACACATTTCACCGCGACATAACGAAACTCCGTACATACTAAGAAGTAGAATATACTGCAAAAGCTTTGCTACATATAATACTGTCTAATTTGGTTTAGTGTAAAATGCTCTATGTCTAATTCATGTTCATTGAGGTTGTTTAATTTTCTAGAGGCGCATGATGTGGCATAACCTATCTTCACCATATTTAGTTTTGCTGGGATGCACTTCCTAATATTGGAAGTACGAATATTATCAATACAATTTTCGAACTACGAAGGAGGAGGCGTTCACATGTGATAAGGCACGCGGCGCAGGGAACACACGTTTCCACATAGTTACACATTCCCGAGCAGCTGACGTTAGCTGCATCGCGTAGTGATATGGCAGTCTAAAATTTTTCCGAGAAAATAACCTCCCATTGCCTCACACGATCGACAGTGGTCAAATAAGAGTCGCTGGAGCAAACGTTTCATCGTTTGCTCCAGATACTTATTTTCATCGTGGACGCGTCATCGTCGTAACATCGACTCCAGCGACATCTCTTGTTCGACTAAGTTGATCATCTTCCTGTGCACTTTACTCTTGTTTGATTTTTGCCTCACGCGAACGTCGCACTACACTCATTTTTACTTGGAAAACAGTCGGGAACGTGCAACATTGGGATAATTAACGCGTTATGACAGTGGTGATAAGCATATGTCTCACAAGTCTGCTGCTCTTAGAGTTTCAAGAATATAAAGCTTTCAAGGTGCGCAGTAGCAAGAAGCGGCCTATTCGTTCATGTTGGTAGTAATAGCTGATTTGTTTGGTGCAGAACTGACAGTTGATGGAGACGTTACAACTATAGCACGAGCCCTAACAAATGTGACTTATAAGTGCAGGACACAGATATTACAAGACCAGAACGCACAGAATCCGAAAGGAACTGTACAACTATGTTTCTTAATAGGCATAAACGTATAAAGATACAGCGCCATTACACGTGTTTTTAAAAATTCCAGAACCCATCTCACGATGGCTGTCGGCGGTCGTGCGTTCAGCATTGAATCAATATCACGACACAACGTATTGAAACCGTCGAAACGAGTTATGTATGAGGCGTGTGCTGCAACGGCACTCCTCTTTCGCGCTTCCCTAATATAGTTACTGTATACGCTACCAAATGTAGCAGATGTGCGCGTAGGTCCGCCATCTTGCGCGCTTAAGCATCCATACTATGCTGGAAAGCCACTCCTCCTGACTGCAGGAGAGGCGCTCGGGCCAGCGGCGACGGTGCGCTCTCGTTTGTTTCACGTCGTTGCCAATAGCAACACTATTGTTTCAAATTTAGAATAAGAAATCTTGGGAAAACAACGACTCCCCAAAACACAAGCGCTACAAGTTCGCTGCGACCTGTATTTGATCAATAATCAAAACGATGACAATTCTGATCAGATCGAAGCAGATCGCGCGCAATAGATGCGGTAAAGGCTGCCAACATTTATACAGCGCAGTTTGGCTAAATATATTATAGTGCCATGCTAGATCTATTGGGTGCATCTTTGCATATCGACATGTAAAAGTTCTTATATGTTCTTGGTGGCCAATCTGCACCGGGTAACGACTGTTGCAAGAATATCGCTTGGCGCAAGATGTGCGTACTTGTATCGAAACTGTCCAGGATGCGTTGTTGCCGATTCTACATCGAATCAATTCGAACCAGATTGTGTGGTCGACGCGAATGGTGGGGCACATTCTGAAACGTACTTGAATGTACGAATCCTGTATGAACAGCCAACGCAATCTACCCGTAGGTAAGATTTTGACAACCGTCGACTATGCTCGCCGCGCTTTTAATTGGCACTTGTTTTTGTGGCATAAGTTCGCCACATAAGTTCCTGCTTGCGCAAAGGAACCTTTGCGCAAGCAGCAGGAAGGAGTGAATCGTGCTCGAGCATTTAGATCCGGATCGGGCACGATCGCGATCGAAAGTGGCCGTTTGACTCCGGTAATAAATTTGTGACTCGAGTTTGGGCACTGTCTTGTTCTTTACGTCACCGCACTGTGGCACAGGCTGGGTAAGCACCCGACTAGGAAATTCTGCAGCATGGCGTCAAGCAGGGTCGTTATAGATGGATAGTTTCGCATCCAAGAAATGCTCACATCACCGCTATATTTATATTTTCTTCGTGCTCTACCTGCCGCATGCTATTCCGATCGAGCGGCTTAATAAGTGTGTGAAATAAGAATTAACTGCATGGGGACGTTTCAACATTAGCAGACATATATTGCCTATCTTTGCTGAATAAAGAGTGTCGTGATACATGTGGACAGCTGCGTGCCATTCGGGAGTAATCACAATCGTTTGATTACGGAGAGTGACCCAATATCCTCCACGCAGCAGCCACTGAAGACGGCGACGGAAGAAGGAGACGGATCTTGCATACGGAATCGAGAAGAACGCTTTGCCATTTTATGCTCGGTTTGCGCAATTTGGTGCGCAGCACCCAGTAATATCGTCGACTCAGTGGCGCTGCAAAGCACCGACCGATCTTTAAAAAGATCGCAACGGCGAGCAGCACCAACGGACACAGCAGGTTCAATTACACGCACGATTCCGCTTCACTGCCAGCTGACCAGACGGCGAAATGGCGATGCGGCCAGTCTCAGAGTCTCGCGGGCACACGTGACACACGACACGTCCCGTCTGCGAACTGGCGGTGCGGCCAGCTTCAGTTTCAGCGGCGCAGCCGTGAAGTTGGCTTTCCTACAACGAGGGTGCTTTCTGCGTATGTGAATATGTTTGGCGAATAGCGGCACGAGCGGCGAGTTCGGTTAGACGCGCAACTCTGGCTGCCTCTATACAGCAACTCTACTTCCTAAGAACACTCGGCGCCATCTATCGGTGCCGCCGCGAAGCCTGCGCGTGGCCTCCGAAATTCATGGCGCGCCGGTGCGTGACGAACGCTTAGAAACGCGTCATGCGGCAACCTCTGTCACGCTTATTTCTGGACACGCTGCACCATTTGGTGGCATTGCCGAGAAGTCAACGTGTGGCGTTCTAGACGAGAAACGGGGCGCGCTGGTGCCTGCGAACGCTGAGGATTGTTCCCTTGCCTTGCCGCACACCTGCAGGGGCACATACTCAATTACACAAGTTGGCGAGAGGCTCATTGAAGAGCGGCACATACCCAGTGCATTTATGGCGCAGCCTGCTAAAGAGACTTATTCCTGTCCTTGAGCAGACCTTGTGACGTGGGTTCGATTCCGCTCAGCGTGGGATAAATTTGAGGGATCTTTTTCGTCGTTGTAGTGCGACACTTTCCCAGTAACACATACCTAATTACCCAAGTTGGCGTCAGCGTCGCTCATTCAAGAGGGGCACACACCTACTGGCACATCCACAGTAACCCAAGTTGCCGTCACAGAGGTTCGTCGAAGACCAGTACACATCGGGTGGCACATGCCCCAGGTTCCAAGTCGGCGTCAAAGATTTTCATCGCCCAGTTCCGCATCTGCTGCTACACACGTCGCGATGAGGTTCTCTGAGGAGCGGCACGTGTGTTATAAACATTGCCACATGACCCAAGTTGATCCGACGGTTGGTTTCGCACCTTGTTTTCTCAGCACAGCAGCACGATGCGCTACCCATTCGACCACTACCCAGTGGCCGAGGTAGGCGGGAAAACGAAGACACAAACAAACATACATAGATACTTCGCCCCCCGAAACAGCTTGAAATACCCTAAGAATGCTAACGCATTAAAGGCCTAACTATGTGATCCTTTTTCCCTCGCCATCCGTCTTCCGAAACGGCAATCGCTTTCTTAGAGAAAGCAAGTGATGCCTAGTACACTTACTCGAAGTAATGTCCGGAATTTGGTCACCTCGACAAAGACTCGTCCTTATAATTGCGCATGCTTTCCTGCTAAAATATTAGGTAGTAGCACAGCGAACAGGCCGTTCGACATAATAACTAGCGCCTTCCTCCTTGACAGCTTTTTTTTTCAACTGTAAAGCTAGCTTTTCCGCAAGACACTCTGCCAGCTGATGGCGTAACCATATGAGTACAATTTGAGCGTTTTACGAGACGAAAACTGTCGATATGGCTCGCGTAATCAAACCATGCGCAATAACCAAATGCTTGCACGCACGGTTTGCACTCCGTGGCTCATTTGAGCGAAAAGCGGTGTCGTCATTATAGTTGGGCAAATATGTAATGTGGCGAAGCGAACTTGAGAAATAGAAGAGCATAAACCACTTCGCGTGAGCTCAAACCGCTGCTGGAGAAGTTAAATAGAATACCGAACCTGACACATCACTCACTCCTAATGATGTTTGGGGAGCTCATTTCGAACAGAGAAGACGTCGAGCGTGTTTGCCCCTAAAGTAGCAATACAGTCCAACTTGGCTGGTCGAGGTTCGCTGAAACGTACGTGATAAGAGTATGACGAAACTAATGGAAGTTCACCAACGTAAATGGAATCCACTATGCCGAGCTCCTTGATTTTTCTGCAGGGGATGTCATTTTGTACACCCAATCATTAGGAGACCGGATAATCGGTAGACTTCTATACGGTATCAGCTACACGCGCGTTCGTTCCTTCCTAATGTCCTGACATTTTAGCACAGCTTTTATTGTTGTTACTATCGTTTTCCTTAGCGCACATGTTTAGCCCGTATTCGCTCCGTATATGAGATTTGAGGTACTAATGAAGGCGAGTTGATTCGCGTAAGGAACACCTGGATGCATTAGAGACAACGATTCAGACAACACACACAAAAAAAGAAAAAAGAAATCACACACAGAGAGAGAAAACGCTCTCTGATGCGTGCTTTTCACATTTTCCCTGTCTTCGTCACTCCGGGCGTTCAATCTTCAAGCATGAGTTACTGTTGCGGAATATCTCCACTCTTAATATGTGGAATATCAAATCATGGTGGAATGCGCTTGAAATTAATGCGGCCCATGTTTTACACAGTAAATGAGGTGGAAAGAAGTACCCGCCCTGGTCGCAAGGTGTCTTCGGCGTTGCGCTGCTAAATCCCTGGGCGCCGTATCATATTCCGGCCCCGGCGACCACATTTCTGTGGGGGCGAAATGCGAGAATGCCCGTGCACCATGCATTGGGTGCACGTTAAAGAACCCCAGGTGGTCAACATTATTCCTGAGTCCCCCTCTAAACGATGTGCCTCATAATCATATATCGTGGTTTTGGCACGTAAAGCCCAAGAATTTTTTTTTCTTTTCAATTCAGTGGAGATTTAGCGGTAAACGCGAGAGAAATGCGTTAGCATTACGTCACACCTCTTTGAGGTCTCGGATCCATGATTTGAACTGCGTTCACGACATTGCAAAGTGTTCAGGAACTCACCCGACAGACGTCTTGCTTCTTCGAGGAACGAAGTGCAATTGACGGTGGTATTCGTGTATATATATATATATATATATATATATATATATATATATATACACGTACCCGTTCCTCTTCTAAGCTCCCCCATCCCCTATTCACCTCTACCACGTGACCGGCTTCGCACACTTTACACAAGTAGACCATTTTCCACTTTGACACTCCTAATGCTAACGCATTAAAAAAGCCTTACCAGATGTACGCAAATCCGAGCAACTCATACATCAAGGACAGCAAAGCCGTATAGCGGAATTTTGTCACTTTTCGTAAGCCCTAAGGGTCTTAATAACCACTATGGGATGATTACGTCGAAATCGGTGTAACTCGATGAAGTCCTATAGCAAACTCCTATAGAACCTGCGAAGGATGTTAGAACCACGTACACATCCTCGCTGTCAGTGACGTGCCTAATATTTCGATATACTTTACAATTTTTTTTCTTTTCGCACAGTTAGTACTTCTATACACTCCGCTATATCCGCCGCATGTTCTTGTATAGTGCGCCCGCTCCGCTTAGCTAACCCACTATATCCGGCGGAACTAATTCGATATACCCGAGGTGTATCTAAACGTTTCACTATATTATACAGTGTACTCTCTCGTTATACTCGAGATCCTACGCACACTTGAAGAAGCTACCCAAAATCTACGCGAAAATATGTCAAATTTTTTGTCCATAAGGTGCAATTCCTTCATTATATGACAGTATTTTCAAACGTCTCGCTATATCCGAGCTAAGTACTTCCATATTCGCCGCTATATCCGACGCATGTTACTGTATGCTGCGCCGCCTCCGCGCAGTTAAATGGTTCACTCTATATCCGGTGCAACTGATTCAATATACCCGAGGTGTATCGAAACACTTCACTATTACGGTGTACTCCTTCGTTATAGTTGTCTTATGTACACATTAGGAAACTGTCCGAAATACACCCAACACTTCGTAAACGCTCCACTAGATCCGGAGCGAGTCCTTCATTATATTATATCCGAGTATTTTCAAACTTTTCGCTATATCCGAGCTAAGTACTTCCATATTCGCCGCTATATCCGACGCATGTTTCTGTATGCTGCGCCGGCTCCGCTTTGTATAATGTGTCCGTGCCTTCTGGATACCGACCACGCCGCTACACGTTGCCGCCGCATGAAAACTGTTGTAGAACTCCGCTACAGATCTTCGCTTTAAATAACTTGTAATGAAGCTTTCCATGGTCAATGCTGAATTTGCTGAAAAAACACGGCGTCACACACGCCAAAAATTAATAACAAGAATGCTCATAGTGAACTGAAGCATAAATACGAGTCGGCCTAGTTGAAACAGATTCATTAAAAAAAAAAGCTTTTGCACGCAAGCAAAGAAAGACGAAGAAAAGGAGCAACACAAAGAAAACGCTCGTCCTTTTCTTGCTCCTTTTTCTTCGTCCTTGTTTGTTTGCGCGCAAAAAGTTTTTTTTTTTTTTTAATGCTAATAGAATGCTGAAGGTATGATCTGCTGACTTAGCGCTTGTGTATCGCGTCTCTTTAACAAAATCGACCGGAATGTCTTCATTTGGAGAAGCGAACGCCTCTCGTATAGCAAATATGGATGTCCTAGTATGGCAATCGTTCATGTGCAACGGCTACGCTCGGACCGGACTCAATCACTAACTAAAATTGAGGACAATAAACGTATCACAGTCTGGCAATACCGTGTGTGATGGTAATCAGTTTTGCACCATTGATAAGCCTTCTAGAAATAGAAAAGTAATTGTGCCGCACGTACTTTATAGCGTCCCGCGCTGTAGGATGCCACGGATGAATTTAGATCCTGCTTCCATGATCCGCATATGCACTGCACAGAAAAAGACACGGGAGAAGGTATGGTCATGTACTATATATTTGCGTTTAAAATCTTCGATTATGATTTTTTTCTTTTTTTTTAGCCAATCACTGCGTGAAACGCCCCATAATCGTTGCGTTAACTCTCTCTTAATTGAATGCTATTTACCAACTTAATTAGTCAAATATATATATATATATATATATATATATATATATATATATAGGTGTGTGTGTGTGTGTGTGTGTGTGTGTGTGTGTGTGTGTGTGTGTGTGTGTGTGTGTGTGTGTGTGTGTGTGTGTGTGTGTGTGTGTGTGTGTGTGTGTGTGTGTGTGTGTGTGTGTGTGTGTGTGTGTGTGTGTGTGTGTGTGGTGTGTGTGTGTGTGTGTGTGTGTGTGTGTGTGTGTGTGTGTGTGTGTGTGTGTGTGTGTGTGTGTGTGTGTGTGTGTGTGTGTGTGTGTGTGTGTGTGTGTGTGTGTGTGTGTGTGTGTGTGTGTGTGTGTGTGTGTGTGTGTGTGTGTGTGTGTGTGTGTGTGTGTGTGTGTGTGTGTGTGTGTGTGTGTGTGTGTGTGTGTGTGTGTGTGTGTGTGTGTGTGTGTGTGTGTGTGTGTGTGTGTGTGTGTGTGTGTGTGTGTGTGTGTGTGTGTGTGTGTGGTGTGTGTGTGTGTGTGTGTGACAAAAATTATCAGGAATAAGCTAAGAAGTTGTAACACATGAACACGTGAGCAATAGTAGAGTTAAAGAACACGCGTTAGTGTGGTGTAGTGGCGTAGGGTATATGTAGTGTAATAAGGCTGACGCAGTTGAAATTGGCGCACAGTGGCACTTGGTTCAAAAATATTTGCACGCACAGATCTCGCAAGAGAAAAAAAATAGTGGCGCAATTTGTACACATTCAGCTTTCGACTCTTTCGGCACGGCGGGGACCCTAGATGAACAAAAAAATAAAAATAAAAATAAGACAGCGAATGCCGCGCTAGTTATTTTTCCCTCGCGAGTGTAAGCATCGT
This sequence comes from Dermacentor silvarum, assembly GCF_013339745.2. Taxonomy (NCBI): domain Eukaryota; kingdom Metazoa; phylum Arthropoda; class Arachnida; order Ixodida; family Ixodidae; genus Dermacentor; species Dermacentor silvarum. Next base: position 37,377,870 of record NC_051161.1, on the reverse strand, counting down.
GTTCAACGCGCCTCTTGAATATTCATGAGGCGGCCGAAAGAAAAAAAGCGCCCCCGAAACAGGTCGCCCCTTTCCTCATCTGAGGGGGGTGGTATAAAGAACGGGCGCAGCGCCTTTCTTTGTCGGCGACAGCTCGCTTGTTGTTCGATGCCAGAGAGTTGCTAGACCTTGCACGGTCGCGAGTCCTCGTCAACAGATCGATGCACGAGAACAGCGCCGCCGGGCACTCCATCAAGAGCGAGACCAGCCAAGCATGTACACGCAAGTCCGGTGTCGTCAAGCCGTCGGCGCGTCCGCTTCACCTAAACCTCTCGGGCGTGCATGACCCGCTTCCCGTGCAATCCTGTACACTAGCTAGGTCGGGACATGACCAGGCCTAATTCGCGCACTGCGCAACGGGTGGGATCAAAGGCCCCGAAGGCTTGGCGAAATGCCTGTTTGTTCTTGAGAGTCTGCTCGGACATCGACTGGCAGGGCCTCTTGAAGAAAGAAGGATCTTAGAGAAGAGAGGAATCGTAACATGAAGAATAATGTGCAAGCTTGTAGAGTGCCACAGAGATGAAAGTCCGAAGTGCCACTCAAAGAGGCGTATAGTATGCGTTGCCCGACGACAACGAGAAGGATAGCGACCAGGGGCACGACTACAATATAACGACGAAAAAGGCAAAATGACAGCGGCACGACGACGTTGCTAGCATAGTATCTCAGTAGCCGCAGACATGGGGTCAAAAGTAGTGTGGGAATAAATCAATTCCTTTAATACATAATATTTAGGAGTCATTGGCGACTTAAAACGGCGCTGGCTAGTCCTTTTTACATAGAAGAAATATGATATATATATATATATATATATATATATATATATATATATATATATATACTAAAAATGAAATAGTGAGCCAGCCAATATTGAACAAAAAATAAAGATAACAAGAACGAAAAAAATTTCTTTCTGTCGGCTTCTTCTGCCAAGCAAACTGCTGATGACGATGATGATGCTTATGATGATTATATCTGGATGGGGTGGCCTTAAACAGCTATCGTTGTAAGACAACCTTCATGCGAATATAGGAATAAAGACAGTCTGAAATTACGTCACGTGCGCGAGTGAGGCGTGCACCTGAGGTGACAGTGTCGTTCGGACACCTCTGCGACAGGAGACGGTGGATTTAGCGGCGAGAATCGCTATAGCCTCGCGTCCTCTCTATCCCTTGCATCTGCCCTTCAGGCAAACTTCGAATATGACTGCTTCCAAACGTCGCGCTAGCAGACGGAAGAAATGCGCACACACGGCACATAACATGAGTTGGATGGGGGGAAAAAACGCACAAAGTTAAGCTCCACTTAACCTCGACGAACTGCTTTTACCACTGCGCATTAGTCGCCTTCACGAGAGAACCTAAAGGCGAGCGGTGTCGTGACGTGAAGAAGAAAAACACTGGCTCTTATAACTGCGCAGTGATATAATTAACGCGAGAATGTGCTGCGCTTGCGAGGTGCACACCTAAGGGGACTAGGGTCATTGGTAATTAAACCGCTTTGACAGCTTGAGAACGACATCACAACGCGACCTCATGTGGGACCAGTTCTGCCTATAAAAACTTTTTTTTTTTTTACAATCTTTACCCGTTCCTGTTCGGCGAAGTTTTCCGTCCCTCCCTCCTTCGCTCTCTCACTGACTCTCTCACTAACTTCTCTGCAGCTTGTAATAATTACGCTTGGGCGGGAACAGAGCACCAAACTGAACTATCCCACCAGGTGTTCGCGATTCACAAGGAGAAATCGCAAAAGTAGCATCGTAAACAACATGGTATTGCCTGACCACAAAAAGTGGAACTTTGAATCAGCCTTCTCGCATACCTCCTCATAAAAAACAGAGAGAGAGAGAGAAAAAATAACATATATTTAAAAGATGGCTCGAGGTCAATTTGGGGAAATGGGTAAGCGGAATGAAAATCGGGCTAAGCGTGACGCACTAGAAACTTCACGTGCGAATCTCCATAGCGTGCATGTTAGCACGTGGTCGCATACCCAGTCCTCGAATCATGTCTTGACCAATTCTTATACAAAAACAGTAAAAGGCTTGTTCAGCAGTGGTGTGGGCCACGCTGGGTCCACGCTACGTGGACCCAATGTCGGACGCAATGTACTGAAAACAGCACACACAAGGACCCTGCGAAGAGCTTCTTAAGCACCACATTAAATTCAATCGTCAGAAAAGCGCAATTGTAGCGTAATCTGTCGTTAGACTCGCACTTAAAGCGAATGCGTGTGGTTGATATGTGCATGTAAGAAATGACTTTCGCGCTTTTTGCCTTAGCACGGAATAATACACAGAGTCAAGTAGACTACGCAAGTGAGGCCAACGAAGGACAAATGCGAACTTCTCCTTTCTCTCTCTCTGATTCTAAGAACTGTAGAATTCTTATAGAAAGCTTCTCTGACGTATTGTAATGGGTTGGGTGTGAAAATATAGAAAACACACACACACACACACACAGAAAATCTCATAAACAGGCTGAGTGCATACCGCCTCAAGGCGGCACAACGCCTATAGCCTTCTTTCTAGAGGCCTTCAACGTTCAAGGGGTTCGAAGTCAGTAGTGTTGTTGCTTCAAATGCGAGGTCTGACGTCCGACCCCTTTAGAAGACCATCAGAGAGGTTCCTCTGACTGCCTCTTCCTGCCCTTGCCGTTATTGATCGAAACCACTTTTCGCTACCAAGTCATTCATCTTCCCGAGATTGTCGCTCCCAGGCGATAGTTTCTTTTTTTATGTGTTGTTCTTTTCTGCGTCTGCGACTCCTCCTTGTTTGGTTGTTTGTTTGTATTTCCCGTTTGTTTGTTTCGTTATCGCCTGTGTAGGTATACCTATGCACATTCTGTTTTTCTGCGCTCTTAACGCCTTCGGCCTCACGCCGGAACGGTCGCGATCGTTCATCATCGCCAATCAGTTAGCGCGTCTCGTGTTAATGGCGCTGCGCTCCGCCACCGTTAACCGATTTGTTGGCAGTTAATGGCTCGCTTGAAACTCCGAAAAAAAGTTGTAAGCATACGCTTACACGAAAAAAGAAAGAACAAGCTCATTAGTTCATTACTACACTCTACTTCATGGCATGGCAGAAAGTTCAGCCTAAGTGGCATTTAGATTAAGCCGAAGGGTGCTAAAGTTTTCCCCGGAATGACGATAAGACCAAAAACAGCTAAATGCGAACCAGCCAGCGATAAAGGAAAGAAAAAAGCAATTTGTGTTGTCCTCATCTTTCCTGCGTGACGTACTTTGTTACTTGTAATATTAGAGCGCGCGAGTGTATTGTGTTATATCTTGCAGCGCTTTACAATAACTTATTTTGTCAATCTAAAGACATCAAGGCTTTCCGAATCACGAAATTTCTGAACAGAAACGAAGACAAACATTCGTGAAAAACCAGCTTCAAAAATCGAGCATTTTCAATTTCTAAACAAATTGAAATATATAGGCTGCGATGTTATAAAAAAGAAGAACAAGGGGGAAAAGAAAAGAAAATAGGCTTATGTACTTGCGTTATTTCATACATTTAATGTCGTAAAAATCTGCTTGTCAGGTTAGCAGAGAAGCTTGTAAATGAATGTCGATCGTATCTTGTGCCCCACAGAACGTCAGTAATGAAACAAAGGAACAGCAGGTGTACGCAACCTATAGTAGAGTGTTGCGTTTGTTGAAGGGTCTAACCGTACACCACTATATACAGCGCCTCAAATCGTTTTAAAAGAATATAAACTTGGTGAGATAGGCGCCTAAGTAGACACGTCCTTAGGCTGCCTAAGGCGAGCCACTGGAAACTACTGTACAGAAGAGATATCCCCCATGCGTTGGCTCACGAACAAGTGCGCATGCGCGACAACCGCGGTTCTCCTGCAGTAGGATCACACTGTAGAGTCTCCACTTTGCACAGGTCTTTCCTTCCGTGGTGCAACTGTTGTATATACCTTACAGTACCCGAACAGATACGAGTATTCGACAACTTCAAATGTCATTACGACAGCTTTTACTCCGGGCCCCGGCCAACATGTATGACTTGCTGGAAATAAACATATTGTTACTATGAATTCTTGAATCGAATACGAATCGAATTGCAAGAGATATTCGATTAGTATTAGAGATTTTGAATATTCACACACCTCTAGAAGACATCTATCTATATAGTTTATATGCTGTTTTATACAGGTCCATACAGAGTATTGCAAGTCCGTATTAGACCGCAATTCCAACGACTTACGCCTTTGTGTAATTTTGCTCAACTATAGTATTTATGGTATCTACATTTTAGCCTGTAATACTTCGCCTGTACTTTGCCTAAAATATATTTACAGGCAAAGATGTCTATAAGGTGTCTACAGACTGCGTCTACACGTAACTATGTCTATTAAATGTCTGAATTGACAATTTTGAGAAAGCTGAAATGTATTATTCAGAATTAATGCAAGCAGTTGAAGGCGCGTAAATCTTATGGTCAGGTGTACGATGTTTAAGCTATGTCGCTATGAAAGTGCGATTAATTTAACCAGTAATGTATACTTGCTATTCGTAGACAGCAACGCCGCAGAGCAAATCACTCGCGAAAGCTAACAATACCATTAGGCGACTGCTCAACTAACATGCGGCGCAAAATGACTGAATCGTACAAGACAGAACATGTCGCTTAATAATGCAAAAAAAATGTCACAGTTTCGCCCTAAGGGCGAAGCAATGAATGCGATAGCAACACAGCAATGTCATACGAAGTAAGGTGAGCGGCTTTGGTAGCAATATGAATTGTAGTAAACATGAGCTGATTAAGTAAGCAGGTGTGCTGCGGCGTAAGTAGTCCGACATGAAGAGAGACTCGATAACCACGAGAAGGCGCGTGTGAAACGGTGGTGTTGATGAGAAGCGCTGCCCGTCGGCAGCGCGTGCGAAGAGACACACCTGTAGCGCTGCACTGCCGATCCGGGCAGCATTGCATGTGTTGCGTGCGTTGGAAAATGTGGCCCGACTGTTACTAACTGTGGTGTGAGCGTGCACAAACAAACATGAATAGAACACACTGAATGACTGCAGACAACGACTGTCAAAACGCTGGCAGCAAGCGCATATATACGCCGCAACGGGCGAAGGTACGTGCGGTCTATCGCTTCAACGGAAACTGAGCGGCGAATGCACAGCGCATAAAGGTCAGAGCCGTGTGGAGATAAGAGACGGTGCGAGCGAGCGACGAGCGCGGTTGTTGGCAGCGTAGAAATGCGCCCCCCCCCCCCCCCGCTCCCTCCGGCGCTCGCTTCCCGCTTCCTTGCTTGCGCGTGGAAGATTGAGTGCGTTCGCTCTCCGTGACAGCGTGCGTCCCCGCACGCTTCCGCTCGGGCATACGGCGCGCGGCGAAGATTTTATCTATACGGAACCTCACGGCGACGACGACGGCGACGCCGACGGCAGAAATCCGGTGGAAGTGTCCATATAATTGCTATCGCAATAAAAAAAAAGGTAAGGCGTGCACACACGGACACAGGAGAAGTGGACAACACAAATGCCGCGTTTGTGTTGTACACTTCTCCCGCGTCTGTGTCTGCACGCCTTACCTTTTTTGCATTATGAATCCTTACAACTATCTCAGCTTTCTGTCGTTCTAAAATGTCGGTTTAATCGCACGTGCGTGCACGCAGACACACACACACGAGCACAGACACACACACGCACGCACGCGCGCGCACACACACGCATACATACGCACATACAAACATACATACTCGTACATACATACATACATACATACATACATACATACATACATACATACATACATACATACATACATACATACATACATACATACATACATACATACATACATACATACATACATACATAAATACATACATACATACATACATTCATTCATTCATACATACATACATACATACATACATACATACACGCGCGCACGCACGCACGCACGCACACACACACACATACATACGAGTACACATGCTTACGCCACGTTTAGCGCTAAACGAAGCGCAAGGAGCACAAGACGTCGCAAGTGATGCCACTCATAGAAAGAAAAGGAAGTGGAAGGGGGCGGCGGGGGGGGGGGGGGAGGGAGGGGGGTAATAACAAGAGTGCTATTGCAAAAGTGCGGGACAAGGTGAAACAGCGGCTGTCGCACGCGTGTACGCCTTGGCCCCAGCGTCACCACAACTTTCATAACGCAAACGCCCCAAAAAGGTACGCGAACGGCAGGAAGGACGTTGCCAGCGTTGTTCCATTTGCATTCACGCGGAGGTCGGCCCGCTTGCCGAGGCGTCGCGGAGTTAAGGAGAAAAACGCCAGAGGAAACGGCGCGCTGAGTAGGCGCTCGAGTTTAAAGCGCGGTGTGGAAGAGACGAGGGCGGAATGGGGCGGTTAGGTGGACGCTTTCTTATTATTTATTTATTTTTCTGTCGGGAGCCACGGTGCTATAGTAATCCCTGCTTCCTCCGGGGTCTCGCAGGAAGCCGGGAAACGTGTCGCAGCTTCTACGTATACAGGAGGCGGCGGCTAGCCGCGCATCGATCGAAAGCAAGGAAATGGCACAAAAAAAATGGAACCTGCCGCGTCAGCGCCCAAAGCTCGTGGCCCCTGTATAGGAGTCCGCAACTTTTTTAATCGGGATCAGCGAAAACGCTGATCCCGCTGAACGAAGACATTATTATTTTTTTTTCCGGAACAAAAGATGACGCCGTCTTTCTTTTTCTTTGGAAAAGTATGGGTTCGTGCGAGTTCCCGCTGCCAATCACAGCATTAAAAAGAAAAAAAAAAGAGACGGCGATTAAAAAAAGAAGGGAAAAAAAAGGAAGGCGACTTGAGCAGCGTGATTCTTGTAATTACCCCTTCATCTTGTCTGACTTCACAATTATACTCTAGTCGCGCGTTCCCATTTCTACAATTTCAATTGCTTCATTCATACTTGCAATTAATATATATGCGTATACCCAACAGATTCTTGGCCCATCTGCAACACGCCGTTGCAATACGTGCCATGTTTTGAAGGATCATCATCATCATATCATCATTACCATCATCATCGTCTTCGTTCTTGTAATACATTGTGCTTCCTATAACAATAATTTATTTAGATAGCATTTAAGCCACTCAAATTTTAATATCTTCATTTTATTTGCTTAGAGTTAATGTCATAGCTTCAAGATAATCAGTTGCGGTGATTAGGTCTTGTTATCTTGCATGTCGTGATAACCTTGTCGGCCGTTTGTGCGTCAGAAAAACTGTAGGGGCTATCTGGGAGCTAGTGCTAGTCTCACGATAGCCACTAAATGTATGTGACTTCATTGCTGCCCAGCTTCAATTCCGTAATTGGCGCATGCGACTTGAGGCAAATAATTAATTAGGTAATTAGATTATAATTGCTAATTGACTAAACACTGACATCTGTCATGCAAGTAATACCAGCGGCTTCAAGTAAACCGCCTAAAAAGCGTTTTGATATCTATAAGTTGACTAATTCACTTCTTAGTTAATTATTTTACGACACATATTGTAATTTACGAATCGTAGCCGGTGAGTTTGCAAGACGCATCCACTTGAAATGAATTTCTAGGATGACCCCATTTCGAGATATTGTTTCCCAAGGTGGGGGACGAAATACATGGGTGTTCCAGTTACCTGTGTGCTTCAATGTATAAAACAGCATATTGGTAAAAAAAGTAAGTGGAACAACAGCGCATTTTTACGGCGAGTTTGATGGCACATATCTCCAAACTGGTGTCATTCGGGAAATTAATTCCAAGTGGAAATGCCTGACAAGCTCACCGGCTACAATTCGTAAATTGCAATGTGTGCCGTAAAGCAATGAACTAAGACGTTAATTAGTGAAATTTTGTTAATTAGTTGAATATGTGTTTCAATTTCTCGTGCTACTAATGTCCGCCTCATCTCGAATAACCCAGCTCAATGATAAGAACTACGCTACCTGCCACAGGCGAATTCTAAAAATTCCTTAAAACATAAAAATGAGCACCCAGTATGTATGTATGTATGTATATATATATATATATATATATATATATATATATATATATATATATATATATATATGGATGTTGCGTTTTTGTTGTATAGGTGTGTCTCAGCGTGTCGCAACTATCTCTGCACAACACGTCCGAATTCGTGCACCGTTTCGCAACAGCACCGACAGCAAACATAGGTCGAAAGGTGGCCATACGCCAAGACTGGTGGGACTGCCGCAGCATATAGCACCCTACCACGCGAATTCGGAAAGAAACAGCCGCTTCTTTCTTTCTTCCTTCCTTTTTCTTTCTTTCTTTTCTATCTTGTGGCTACGAATTCTCTCATTCCGCAGGGTATAGGTCTTCTGCGGAGGACCTCGCATTATAAATTCCACTCGCGCGGCGTGACCAAGGCCTCCCCCCCCACCGACACGGCCCGCTCTACACCCGAACGCCGGCCGCAATCACGCAGAGCACCCGGCGCGCGCATTGGGCTCTGGGAGAACTCCGGCGCGTGCTTCGAATGCTACACTGGCCTCGCTGCAATCGACCGCGCGGCTGGCCACGGCGGCGGCGGCTTCTTCGCGCCTATACGGGGGCGTCGGGCCACTTTGGGCTTCCGCTGTGGCGCAGCAGCCAACGTTACCGTATAACTGTACAGGAGGAGGCGCGGAAAAAAAAAAAGAAAACTGGGCGCTGCAAAGTGGGAACCTTCGATTGGGCAGCCGAGTCCCTCTCTTCTCTGATTGGATTTGCTCAACTCGCCTCGTTTGGCGCCGACAAGCTGCCCTCTTCATTGCGCGCGCCCAGCGCCACCACCACCGGCGCGATTGTTGGCGTCGTTTCCATTCGAGTGAGCTGAACAACACTTCACTTTCTCTCCCAGGCTGTATACCTCGGGGGCTTTGTCGCCTAGTTTGTCGGCAATTGACAGCCGCTGAATGGGCCGGTCGTGAAGCGCGCGCTCTCGATGTTCGTTGACAAAGTCACGGGTTTGCGTTGTCATTTATATGCTCTGGCGGCAGTAATCGCGTTAGTGTATAGCTTAACGAAAGGAACACCTTCATCTAGTAGGAAATGGCAACAAAAAGACACAAGTGATAGACTTCTGTTCGACCACCTCCGTTAGTGTCATCTTTTGAGCTGTGTATTCCTCTGTGCACGCTCGTTAGCAATTTCTTTTTTTTTAGAGTAAGTTATCCGTTAACTTAATAAAAAAAGTCGCATAATTCTGCGCCAACACCACCTCCGAAAGTCAAAATATCCTGACCTGCCCCCCCCCCCCCCCCTCCCCCGAAAAAAAAAATGAACGAGAGGCGTTCAACGACGTGTTACGTACTGTAGTCTAGAAATAAGACGGCATGGTGTTCATTCCCCTGCTCTCATCTTGTTGCGTCAAACCTCAGAAGGCCATATGGTAAAACGCCAACATTGAAGCATGCGTAAAGGAGAAATATCTTTGTAATGAGTAAAATGATTGAATCATCCATTAAAATGAGATTTCTTAGTACTCGAAACAACCGTGTCCACAAGTCCTCGCCTTTTTGTTCGTAAACACTGTTTGTCATTGAACGTACGTTTTCGCTAAGAATGTATTTGCTGTCACAATATACTTGTAATAGGATCGCCAGTCAGCCTCTACAGTCTGTAAAAGAGTACGTTTATCTAGGTCAGTTATTCACATGAGACCCTGATCACGAGAAAGAAATTTACAGAAGAATTCAATTGAGTTGGAGTGCATACGGCTGGCATTACCAAATCCTGACTGGGAGCTTACCACTGTCATTGAAAAGAAAAGTGTACAATCATTGCATTCTACCGATGCTAACATATGGGGCAGAAACTTGGAGGTTAACAAAGAAGTTCGAGACCTAGGTAAAGACCACACAAAGAGCGATGGAATGAGAAATCTTGGGCCTAACGTTAAGAGACAGGTAGAGAGAGGTGTGGATCAGAGAGCAAACGGGGATAGCCGATATTCTAGTTGACATTAAGAGGAAAAACTTGAGCTGGGCAGGCCATGTAATGCGTAGGATGGATAACCGGTGGACCATTAGGGTTACAGAATGGATACCAAGAGAAGGGAAGCGCAGTCGAGGTCGGCAGAAAACCAGATGGGATGATGAAGTTAGGAAATTTGCAGGCGCAAGTTGGAATACGTTAGCCCAAGACAGGGGTAATTGGAGATCGCAGGGAGAGGCCTTCGTCCTGCAGTGGACATAAATATAGGCTGATGATGATGATTGTGTCAAAGGTTTTGCAAATCCCACAAGTATTCGAACTATTCGAGGGTTCAATAAAGTATTCCTCAATTATGAGGTTACACATAAAGATTGACCGGTGCCCTGTTCTTAAGGTGGCGGTCCCACTCCGGCGCTACGAGCCCCCCATTTTCAGTACTTTTGGAGCAACCGTGGCGGCTCTTCTACTTAGGATATAAGGGTGTCACATATACCATAAAAAAGCTTAATTCTTGTAGATTCCAACTATATATAATATAAATAAATTAATAAATGTGATTTAGAAATAAATGTTCAAGAACAAGCATGAGATACATGGTTTTTGCGAACTGTGTCTCAGTTGTGACCATATTTAGAAGAAACTACCACATTTGCTGCATTGCGGCTTGTTCTGTAGCTTTAGGTCATAATTATCTATTGCCTAGACGCAGCGAAATAATGTTGAATTTTTAGTTTTTGGATAATTGGCTTTTGAAGATTGCCAAATATCGCAATCTCCTGTTGTAAACAGGCCGGCAACTACACGCTCAAGGAAGGTAAATTTTGGATAAATTAGAGTTCAAAGAATTTCCATTTAGGACGCAAAATTTCATTCGTGTACCTTTATGAGTTTTGAACCTCAGCTTCGTAGCTTTAGTACCTTCCCGCAAAATGGGCAAAAGTAGACCCAGAATTCTAAATATTGCATAAGTTTGGTCGCATTATTAGGAAAACGAATAAAGGTTCATGAATGAAATTTTGCGTCCTAAATGGAAATTCGTTGAACTCTGATTTATCCAAAGTTTACTTTCCTTGAGCGCTTGTTTCATTTCATTTAATACCCGCTTGCTCTGTCTTACCGTCAGTCTCTTATGGTTGTTATGCATAGCTTGCAGGTTTCACCGAAGAGAAGCCATAAAAAATATCTTCGGGTCGCAGCATACAGTGCCGTCTCGTATTGATTAAGCCCTGCCAATCTTATGTAACAATATACCTCTGAGCCTGAAAACAAATATAGGACAGTTTGTTTACCTAACCAGTTAATTAAGTTTGTTCGCTCAGCTAAACAAATAAGTAAGATGCCCTATATTAATTTTACCGCAGCACACTGTAGTTCTCATTCTGGTACATTGTTCTAGGGAATTTGTGCACTATTGTAAGATGTACTGGCTTGAGGTCGCTCGAGCGTCGTATCTACACCCACCATTTAAAGCCGCAGTCGGAAAACATACCCGAACTTGTGGCAGCTATTGTAACGCATAACAAATTATCATCTTCATAATCACTGACAGCTGTCACGGACGGCAAGACCAAAGTAAAGTAGCGTACTTTCTTTCGGGAAATAACGGCACCTTTTGAGACATCTCCGCCGACGTGATACTTTTTTTTTTCTTCGCGTGAAGAGAAACTAAAGAGGTCGTTTTTTTTTTTCCACTTTTTTTTTTTCTTCTTCTCTCGCGCCGAGAGACAGCGACGAGGATTTTTTTTTTTTTTTTTTGACAGGAAAGCAATAAGGATAAAATAAATTTATATAAGTAATACACGCTTCTGAACACGGCCGCATTGGTTCTTGTTCCGTGTCAGCTGGGGCTGTGGGAACGAAGAACTCGAAGCTGAAGTCGAGCTTGCGGCAAGCGCAGCGCGCAGCTGACCGTGAACGGCCCTTCCGCGCAAGCTGTTACGTCTTCAGTCACTTCTTTAAAGCATGACATGTGCGGAACACGTGTTCCCGTGAAGTTCGGCGGCGGCTCTCGGCTCTTTTTCTGGCGCCTCAGGCCGTTCACGGTCCACGGCCTTTAAATGATCTTTCTTTTTTCACGTTTGCCTTCGCTCTCTGCGCAGACCGCGAGAGCGTTACGCATTTCAGAGACCTTTACGATGCATATGTGGGAGGAGGGAGGGGGTCACTCAGCGACTTGCGGCACGCACCGTTAAACAACCGTTGACAGAATTATTAAGTGAGCTTCAACGGTGCCAAAGAAATGCCGCCGGCCATGGAGAACGACGCGACGCGACGCCAGGTGGCGTAGAGGATTGTGGTCTGGATTATAGTCTTTGAGCCATCGAGGTTTTCTTTTTTAAGTGTCCGCAATACGAGCGTACAATCGTGTTGAACAAAAATCGAACTCACTTAGAACCTACAATAAATATTACGGCACAACTCATCTCACGATGACTATCGATGGTGTAAGCCTGTTGCTACAAAGCTCTAGTTGTTTCTTTAATCGTTGCTCGGAAAGCTTGGGGTCGGCGTATTCCTTCATCCTGGTTTCGCCGAACGGAACGGCTGCAAAGGAGGGGATAAAGAAACGGTTGGCGGTATGTGGCCACCGGTCCTTGCTTGAAGAGCGAAACACAATGGGAAAATTGATTGTTAGCAGCGGGGGATATCACGGTGACGGCACAGAACGCGTAAACGCCGTAGTCATCAGGCACTGCGCGCACGTTGCCCATTGTGATTGTTGTTGGGAAACCGTTTCTAAGACCGCAGCCAATTGACAATTGTAGGAACCGATTTCAAAAATGAGTGTTTACTTGACTAGTGTACGCGAACATATATGGCCCGCAGCTATTACACTGTCGGTTTTTCCAAAAGAGTGTACGCAGTTACAAGTGGTAGACGGGGCAACAAAGCATAGCTCAATCACCCTGCCACTTTGGTTTGCAGGTGCATGCTGCCTGTTTATTAGCATTTTATTGTGCCCATTGCATTGGGCTCTGTGGCTTTGCGCGGGAGTATGATTGCTATGCATTTGTAACCCTGCCCCCTTTGTGCGTTGTTTTTTTTTTTAATGTTGCTTTTAGGAAAGGAGAAAACACCGAAAAAAATGTGGTTGATCCCTCTTATATAGGAATCGGTATAGAACACGAAAGTGAAACGTGTCTTCACAGAAGTAGTGTAATGTTTATTGCACATTGATATATAATGTCTATTGGTGTTTTGTGGCTAAAGCGCCCTTAGGCGTTGATGCACCCACGCTGACGCCTGGTGGCACGTCTCCTCCATCACGACTACCAACGTCGATGACCATGAGCAACCGTCGTGCATATGGAAGCTGCACTACGCTGCACACGCTAGCACAACGCGAAAGACGAAGCACGTAACTGACACACTAATACAACGCGCAAGACAAAGCACGTAACTGAATCGTCACCGAGTCAAATCAGCGCGTACAGCGCGTCGTAATTGCAGCCTCCGCGATCAACTTCAGAAACATTTTCAGAGCTAATTGCGGAGGCCACGCTCCGCTGTGCTGAGTACGGTGAACGCCACCTAGGTGGCGTTGGTAGTGCTTCTTGATGCCAGAGTCCCTTCGAATGCTGGCATCGAGGCGTCGTAGTGCTGAGACCACCGAAGCGTTCACTGTCGGTGCGCGTTAGTGTCATAATGCAGTACTTCTCTTTTCTGCTCGTAGGCGGCGGCACCGCCCCGAGCAAGAGCGCGGGTACACGGAGGAGTGTTAGATATATAAGGCGCGTCTGTGTAGCTCTCTGCAAATGCGTTTGTGGCGCAATGGGTTAAACGCTCGGCGATCTATCGTCGCGGACCGAGAGGTCGTGGGTTCGATTTCCAAATTTTGCATGTTTGTGGAACTTTTTCTTCTGGTTTTTTTCTTTGTATTATGTTCTATGACGTATTTCCGTGACGGAAATACGTCAGTGAAGTCTTGGTGGACCCCGGCATAAAACACTTTCGTGTTAAAAGGTGGTAAAGGAAAGGCTCTTGGATGAAGCGCAGTGCTGGAAATGCCGGCGGACCACTCACACGACGATCCTAGTACATGATTAGTGATTGGTGCGCCGGCGGACCACTCTCATAGCCACTCAGTGGCGATTGGGCTGTAAAGGTTTGGGGTGGGGCACCGAAGGGTAGAAAACGTGGCGCCGTTGCCCCGACCAAGCGTTCTGGACACTTTAAATGGTGGGTGTAGATACGACGCTCGAGCGACTTCAAGCCAGTACATCTTACAATAGAGCACAAATTCCCTAGAACAATGTACCAGAATGAGAACTACAATGAGCTGCGGGAAAATTAATATATTTTTTTTATTTTTATTTATTTATTGATACTGCGATCTTATACAAGACCTTAGCAGGGTGGGCATACAATATACAAGTAAAGGTCCGTTGGAAACATCTAACGTAATTCCAAAAGTAATCATTAATCCATTCACAAATAAATCATAAGTCAAGATCCAGGAAAAGAAATGCAACAACATAAGACACAATTGCAACACAATGATATAATGTAGTATAAACTATGTTAAGAAATTACAGATAGCTTTCAAACATTTGCAGTGATGTTTGTGATACTGCATCATTATTAAGATTATTCCAATCTGTAATCGTTCTGGGGAAATAAGAATACTTATAGGAGTTAATTCTAGCGTTTAATGGTGTCACTGTAAAATCGTGCCGTTGTCTTGTGTTATGTCCAGAGGAGTACGATATAATGTTGAATGTGTTAAGATTGTATTTACCTTGGAGTAATTGAAAAAAGAATTTTAAACGGCAGATACGGTTTCTATGAGAGACTGGAAGCAAACCACTTTGATTAAGTAGATGAGTGATAGATGAACGGCCAAATGAATTATAAGTAAACCGTACTGCTTTCTTTTGAACTCTCTCCAATTTAGCAGTGTTAGTTTTAGTGAAGGGATCCCAGATTATGATGGCATATTCTAACATGGGACGAATAATGGTATTATATGCGAGAAAACGTACACTGGGGGGCGTGAGCTTCAAAGCACGTCGAAGGAAAAAGAGTTTGCGGAGGGCGTTAGCGGTGACGTTATCCACATGTTCGGTCCAGGAGAGGTTTTTACAGATCCGAAGCCCTAGGTACTTGTAGCTGTTCACTTCTGAAAGATCATTATTATTAGCAGTATAGTTAAATAGGAGAGGCTTCCGTTTCTGTGTTATGCGCATGAACACTGTTATGCGCATGAACACTATAGGGCATCTTACTTATTTGTTTATCTGAGCGAACAAACTTAATTAGCTGGTTAGGTAAACAAACTGTCCAATATTTGTTTTCAGGCTCAGATGTATTTTGTTACATGAGATTGGCAGGGCTTAATTAATACGAGACGGCACTGTATGCTGCGACCGGAAGAGATTTTTCATGGCTTCTCTTCGGTGAAACCAGCAAGCTATAAGCATAACAACCATAAGAGACTGACGGTAAGACAGAGCAAGCGGGTATTAATTGAAATGAAACAAATTATCCCTCTTAGATCAAAGTTGTGAAGCAATGGAAGTGATAAAGAAGCGAGCAAAAGCAAAGTAAAAAGCCTAAGTAACTGAGACTCAATCAGTCTAGAAAGAGGGGGGGGGGGGGGGGGGGGAGGAGTGAAGAACTTATCCCGTGATTGTCTTTGGTGATTGAGATACGGGTCTGTGTTTTGAAACCTCGCGAATTGCACGAGACCCACGGATACCGGCCGCCCACGCGCTGTCCGTGGGCCTGCCGCGTGTCATTCTAATGGAAAAATCGATCTCCGGTGCCAGCCAGCTCTCTCTCAGGCCAGCGCCACGCGCCGAGGCCGCTGCGCTTTCGCCATCTCCTCTTAATCTCGCCCGGTGCCCGCCCTAATTAAAGTTCAGCGCCTTCTTCTCCTTTAACTTCTTACACGCTCCCCCTTCCTCACTCCTCAGCTCACATCCATTTCCAGCGGGATAGCGAGTCGACTTTCTGTCTACAGAGGTTGCAGCAGAGACACAGAAAATGAAAGAACGTAGGCAGACCAACCGGAATAGCGTCTAGCTTTGTATCCTGCACTGTGCGTGCGTGTGTATGTGACGCGGTGTGTGTGTGTGTGTGTGTGTGTGTGTGTGTGTGTGTGTGTGTGTGTGTGTGTGTGTGTGTGTGTGTGTGTGTGTGTGTGTGTGTGTGTGTGTGTGTGTGTGTGTGTGTGTGTGTGTGTGTGTGTGTGTGTGTGTGTGTGTGTGTGTGTGTGTGTGTGTGTGTGTGTGTGTGTGTGTGTGTGTGTGTGTGTGTGTGTGTGTGTGGTGTGTGTGTGTGTGTGTGTGTGTGTGTGTGTGTGTGTGTGTGGCGTGCGTGCGTGCGTGCGTGCGTGCGTGCGTGCGTGCGTGCGTGTTCAAAGTTCTACATAATCTCCCATTTCTCTCTATCACACACGCACAGGCACGCACGCACACACACACACACACACACACACACACACACACACACACACACCACACACACACGCACGCACGCACGCACACAAGCACGCACAAACGCACACAGATATTGCTGTTAAAATGATTCAGTCATAAGCGCGTTGTAGCGTGATAAGCGCGTTGTAGTATGCTTCCCCGCACAAACACCATTATTGCAAGGAAGCAATTTTTCACGAGCATTCTCTGAGAAGTTGCAAAGGTGCCCATGGCCGTCTTGCGCAGACTCTTTAATCTCGTCGCTAGAACAACACATAAAATATCACGCTTAAAGAAAGTGGAACGCTTCGATTAAGAGGAATTAACTTGTAAGATGAGTCTTTATTGGGTGTTCATCCTTCATTTTCAATAGACGCTCATCTTGAAAGATTCGGCAGCCTGAAACTTTGCACTGCTGACTTTCCTTGGCTGGACGCTGACGTTATGTTCAGGTTCAAAAGGTTATTTTTAGGAAACTGAAAATATTCAGGAGATTAAAAACGCGCAACCGTTTTGTTTTTTATCTTATAGGAACGTACGGACATGTGGTGTGTATTAAGGAGGAACCTATTCTGCTTTTGCAGGTGCAGTCGAGGCAATGGAGGTCCCTGTACTTTCTAAAGGTCACAAAGGTGAGTGAATTGTCTGCTGCCATGCATTTCAGGCACAATGCGGTTTCGTTTGTCTCTCTTGGTCACCCAAGAACGGGCTTTGGCAAGCGGATGCTGCTTTAGTGTGCAGCTTTAATTCCGCACCGTAAGATGAACGGAAAAGCACATTCGCGATCGGTTAAGAAAATAATCGTGAAGACAGATCAAAGCTCACTAATCAGAGTTCACTAATTCACACAGTGGTTACGATTGACCGAGTCACAGAGGTTACATGGGTAGACATGTATCTTATTCTTAACTTCTTCAAATCTTCAGTGGATACCCTGCTGGCAATAAACTGCAGGCTTTACTCTTAGATAATGGCAGAGAAATAAAACATAATAAATAGGCGGAGTGATGCGCTTAAGGCAGGTTTCTCTAGTCTGGTGCTCAACCATGAAAGAGAGAGATAAAATAGGTAACACGTGGCGACGTTGAGGATAGAAAGATGCAAATAAATAAGAGCGCGTAGCGTCGTGTATGACGTACAAGGCAGTAAGATAAAACATTAGAGCACGAGACAGAGAAACATAGTAAGAAAATAGATCAAGCGTGAGATGAAAAAAAAGTAAGGTTAGTGTTCGGTTCTAAACCATCAAGTGATCTGGTGTTCTGAACACGAGTGTCGGGTCAAGTACGCAAAGAATTAATTGTATTCATGCGACTGAGTCGCGTAATAAGTCATTCTTTTTCTTCCTTTTTTAATATTTGGTCCCACAACTGAGTTGGTCTCAACGATCTGGTTGCTATCATTACCATTCACAATATCACGCAACACCTCCAACCGGTCAACCTGGTTGGCACAGGCTGAAGAACCGAAAGCGCAGTGGTGATATAAAGTTCGACTACGTTAGATACGTCCCTCCAGTGTGTTCTCCTTATGCGTCTTTCAAAGTAGCGCAGCTAACCCTTACTGCCCTGAAGAGCCAAGCACCCGAATAAAACAAAAAGACTCAGTTAACTATAAATTAAATTGTGCGACTTAGCGTCCCGATACTGCAGAGGGACGCCGTAGTAGGAGGGGTCCGGATTAACTTGAACCACTTGGTGTTGTTTAACATGCACCTTAATTTAAAGGGGCCCTGAACCACGCCTCGGGCTTGGTGAAATAACATAGTCCGCGGGTAGCATACGCTGTTGTGAACATATCAGCCAAGTTCTGCTGTCGTGCG
This sequence comes from Dermacentor silvarum, assembly GCF_013339745.2. Classification (NCBI taxonomy): domain Eukaryota; kingdom Metazoa; phylum Arthropoda; class Arachnida; order Ixodida; family Ixodidae; genus Dermacentor; species Dermacentor silvarum. The sequence goes on along the minus strand of NC_051161.1, from coordinate 37,359,649 downwards.
CGGTCCGTGGAGCTCGCAAGCGGAACGCGAAGTCACCTTTCTCTCAAACGCTCTCGTTTCAAAATACCCCATGACCCTCGCTCTTTTCTGTGTGCTTTATTTCGTAATAAAGCACACTCCTATGCACGGCTGCTATTGGTCGCTGCGGCTGGTTACACCACGGCCGCCGCGGGGTGCCGCCACGAGTCCACTGGCTAAGCGCACTGCGGCTCTCTGAGGACAGCCGTGTTTGATTGCCGATAACTCCGCTTCTGCTGAACGCATTGAAGTACTTTTTGCGGCAAAGTGAGTCTGAAATAGCCTATTTTCCCTTCCAATGTCTTTCTCCACTTTCTTCGCTTCTGCATTTTGCCTCCATAGAAACGCACCCACCGCAGCCGGGAATCGAACCCTTGATCTCGTTCTCAGCAGCACAACGCCATTGGTCAGCAGCACAACGCCACAGCTTCTGAAGCACCACAGCGGGTAAACTACGTGATTGAGCTTTATTACTTTTCGTTTTACGAGACAATCGCCCTTGCGACAGAACGTCGAGTCAACGGTTTGTGCAACGACAAGGTTATTTCGCAAGAAGCTACATACAGTATCGCCTACTGCATCCTGATTGGTATCGGCGGGGCACCTGCTGGCGGAACCTAATACAACCTGACCAGACCTGACCGAACCGACTCTGACGCATGCGAGTATAGCTAAGCCTTCCCAACCAGTGGACGACTTGGTAACACGCAACAGGCTTCTCGCCTTACTCCTCGCGTCCAGCCCGCCAAGCTGCTGCGAAAGAGATTCGTCCCTCATTGCGCAATCCCACCGCTTACTAAACCATCGGGTACGTTACTGTAGTCGGCAGTAGTACGTTGTTACAACACGACGCTGAAGTGAGCCAGTGCGGTGCATTAAGGGCACGAAATGCGCTAACTAAAGCGTATAGATTATGCATTTCATTAGTAGGCAAGTAGCCACTGGCTTCGCTTCGAGGCATGTACTTTTCTTTCTACAACGACGTCGTTAAATAAAGCCCCTAAGCAAAAGCGTAAGAGCCGCACCAGAAGACATAACATAGGTGCTTCCGCACGGGACTCCACTGGATCTAAGAGTGTGAAACAAACCTATATATATGTACAGCCTTTCGTAAGCGGTATTACTCAGTAAAAGATTGCCGTCGCAACATGTTATACACCACACAGATCCTCGGGTTCAAGGAGGGCAAGTTAGTGGCTGCAACCCGCACTCGGAACGGAAAGGATAGATAAGAAACGGGTAGATGGGCGGAGTGTAGGGGAGGGGGTCATTCTATCGCAAGCGGTGGCAGCGGCGTTGTTCAAACATTCAGGAACGCGAACCGAGTGTGCCCGCCCCATCTCGGAGCCGCCGGCGCGGCGTATTTCTCTTGGCGCGCTCTTCTGGCCGGCGCTAGAAGACCGCGCACCGTACACGCACAGCGTAGGAGTGAGCGCGCGCGCGAGGGTGGGCCATCGATCGCGCTCCATCGGACACCCCTCGCTCTTCTCCCGTGGCGCTCATGAATAACTCCTGGGCCTCGGCCGCCGGTTCGAGCCAGGCAGTGGTACACACAGGCGCGCGCGCGAGCCCGCACTAACGCACGCACACTGTGATTAACCCCCCCCCCCCCCCCCCCCACGCCTCGGCAATAGCGACTCGCTCTTCGATGCGCTGGCGTTCTTTTGTGTGCACCGACGCGTTTTCGCACCGCGCGCGTGCGAAAGGAAAACGTTTCTTCCGAAGCAGCAGCTTGGCCTAAGGTTTAAATTATTTATAGATCGTTCAACCGGTAGGAGAGATCCTGTCGAGAACGCGTATACATATATACGAAACCGGCGGCGTTCCTCGGAGCGGCTATAGAAGAAAGTGGGGAGCAAGAATCTCCCGGATCTGAAAGGAAGCGCGAGCGCCGTAGGCGCGTCTTCGTCTCGTGGGAAGCTTCCTTCTTTGGGGACAGTTCAATTTGTAGCGAAGGCGCCGTGCTGTGCTAGTGAGAGAGGCTGCGAAGGTTTTCATCGTGCTTACAAACTGTGTGGGTCACTTTTTCTTTTTATCGGTGGTACCTTTGTTTCGTACTGATGATGCAGTGCCCCCCAACAGAGATGTAACAAAAGGGCTCTGTGAACGTCGGAGTGGATCAATGGTTCCAAACCTTCATCACCACTTATGACGATGATAACGACAATGAGGACATTATTTTCCCATGCACTCCCACACTCCCAAGAAGAAGAAGAAGAATACTCCTCGCAAAAAAAAAAAAATCGCATCTAATGTCCACAAGCAAATACAGGGAGTGCGTCATGAAGAGTGTATTTCTATACTGTTGCACACCATTTCAAAAGCAGCCCCTGCGTCTGGCCCACGCTTCTCTCAAGACTAAAATGCCCCGGCTACTGTTTCCATCAGAAGTGCAACAAAAGGCGCGCGCTGCTGTTTTTACGTACATCGGTGTGTCACCAGAATCCCCTGGACCCGAACCTTCATAGAAGCACGTGAACGTCGCAGAGCACGAAGCGGGCGAATAACGCAGACCGTATACACTTTTAAAACATTGCGCTTCTTTCGAGCACTTCTAGTAAGCACCGCGGGGAGACTCCGGATCCGCGACCCAGGCTTTCTTGAGAGTGCAGTGCTTTCGAAGGCTCGTCGTTTCTTCCTTTGTCTTTTTTAAATTCTTTTTTTCTTGTTTCTTTAGAGAACCTAACTTAGCCTCATTTAGAAAAACGTATACGTTTTGCCATGTAATTCAAAACTGCATTAGGGATGCACACGACCGCATTCTTTTTTTTTTTTTTTGGTAACCGTAGGACGATACCACTAGAACAAGAGCGGCCTATTTGCGTAAGGCATAGTTTCAGCAGAATAATATTTGGAGGCATGGCGCAAGCTCTTGAGGACCGTGCATTGGCGCGGACTGTAAAAATGGCGTGCCAGCGTCGACTTACGTCTCACAGTCCTCGGCAATAACCATAAACAGGCTGAAGAGCACATTAGACTCCCTATCCTTGAGCACCCCCCTGACGATTAAAGTCACGAAATCACTAAAGTAGTTGCTTACGATAAGCTTGGTAAATATTACAGGAGAATATTCTATTGTGAGTATAACCAAGAGCGTCGGTGTTAAAAACCTTTTATTTTCGTTTGTATTTTATGAATAGTTAAATCAACGGAGCATAGCCATGGCCCTCGCTCGTGCCTTCCCAAGATAGCACGTAGTATACTATATTGGTTGCCATGAGTTCAAAAAAAAAAAAAAACTGGTCATGATTATAACTGTTATGACAAAGAAGGGCACTGCAGAAAATTACTACTTAAACTGTTTTTGTTTTTGGTTTTTTTCCTTTACACAGAAGCAACTTAAAAGCACTGTAAGTTACTTTCTCTGGGCGCCATGCTTAGGCGGCTAGATTCCCAGAGCAGAGGTTCTGACTGAACGAACGATGAGAGCGGAGCGTCCATAGTTATGATCATCTAGACTGAGTATCGTAGTGCGACGCTCTCAAAGTTATGCCCACAAATTCAAAAGGAAAGAAAAAAGAAGAAGGCTCAAGAAAAGAGCTCGTCCATGCGTCTCTTCTACGTAATGGTTTGTCGCGCTTTTGACTAGCTTAAACAATAGAGCAAGTTTCACTGAAGCCACACCAGCCGAACAGGACACCACTGGTAGTTTCCTTGCGCGCTGAAAGGTTAATATAGTTCGACGAATGTAATTTTACATTTGATTTTGCTTTCCTAACCAGCAGCACATCCCCGGATTAACTATAGAGAGCAAAATTATTTGAAAGAACAACGTGTAATACTAGAGCAGCGCACCTCGTGTTAAATTAATGGAAACATGGTAAAACTTGCCACATAAAAATCTTACTTTGCCTAAATCAAGAAAACAAAAATCACCGCCCAAGCACTCCGTATATAGATGGTTAACCAGCGAAGCTGAAACGTGCGGCCCCGGTATTTATCACTGGGTTAATCCCGACGGTTCATTAAAGTATTTCTCAATTATTGGTAACGTCTTTGTGTTTCTTAATGAGGTTACACACGCGTTCGGCTGCGACGTAGAGAACGACGTCACTGACGGTATGCCCGCAGTCCGCCGTTGTCGCTTGCGTTCGATGTCTCGACTTTTCTCCGCGGCGTGGTTAGCAGCATTCGCCCGCCACTGCCACTTGCGATTCTTCAAAATTAAATTGCTTCAAAATGTATTCTGTCCGTCACGGTAAGACAATGAATGGCTCATACGCCCTTAAGCAATAGCTCATATCCACGTAAACGCTGCCTCCCCATTACGACGACAGAAGAGAAGTGAACGCTGGAATGATGAGCGGCAACGGCGCCAGCTGTGGAAGCACACGACGACGACGAACGCGGGAGCAGTGGCACGAGCGCGTACCGAGCACGAGCGCAAACCGAGGGGCGCCAACGAGCCAGCTGCGGAAGAAGACGACGACGCTCGAGCCAATGCTGATGATGATAGTTTTCTGTGGACAGGCGCTTTTTTGTTTCGCCTAGCCATATAAAGCTTCGCTTTAAAATTGGTAAGCTGTGCAAAGGAGAGTCATTGCTATTCAATGGCTGGAAATTATTTAGCGTAAGTTAGCCGGGCACTTCGTGCGTTTGCTGCAGAAACAGCGGCTTCCCTGCGGCAGAATCATTCGGAACAGTCGCCACTTCGCACCTACACATTTCTCTCTGTAGACTCCAATAAGTGCCGTTATCACTTATGCTCTGGCAGAAACGAATATTCGATAGGTTCGAATAGTGAATTCTCGCATTGAATAAAGATCAAACCGAAAAGACTGTTTGATTCGTATTCGAAATTTCAAATATTCGCACGCACCAACTTGAAATATTCAGAGCAATGACAAACTTCTACAGGAACAAACTTCTACTGCCGCTGAGGTCGCGGCAGATGCATGTCTGTTCGAACGAAGGAGCTGACTTAACGCATCGATGGATCCACATGTAATATCCAAGCTATCGCCCTTTACATACATACATACATACATACATACATACATACATACATACATACATACATACATACATACATACATACATACATACATACATACATACATACATACATACATACATACATACATACATACATACATACATACATACATACATACATACATACATACATACATACATACATACATACATACATACATACATACATACATACATACATACATACATACATACATACATACATACATACATACATACATACATACATACATACATACATACATACATACATACATACATACATACATACATACATACATACATACATACATACATACATACATACATACATACATACATACATACATACATACATACATACATACATACATACATACACACGCGCGCGCGCACGCACGCACGCACGCACGAACGCACACATTTGTGTAACAGTGACTTTATTACACGTTCCGAGCGCACTCGAGCATGCAATTCGCTGGCAGCAGCCAGGACTTAAAGACCCTTCCGAAACATCTCAGTCGAAACTGTAAAGGCGCAGAGAGTACACTAACATAGAATTCGTTGTAACAGCACACATTGGAGAAAACGTATATCCCGGAAGCCCGAGAACGTCGATAGAGCTGTTACTTAGGCGCCACGTGGCAGTCAAGTTTGTTTTGGCCGTCTGTCTCCCATGTTGTCTTATGCCCGTCGTTCGCAACACGTATATACAACGCGCGCTCACCTCCGTTTCCCACATATCTTCCGAACACCAAATTTACCGCTTTCTTCGCCGACACATCTCCCCCAAAGGGTGAAGGGGAGAAAAAGAAAACCTATAAACAAATGAAAACGCTTCTATGCAACAAAAACACGATGTGTCACTTCCTATATAGGAACAGCCTCTTCGCAACTCACTGCAGTCAAGCTAGCGGAGGCAAGACCGCGGCTTGGTGCTATAACTTGTCCGGCTCAAGCCATTTCGCGGACCGGCGATAAACACGCAAATATACAGAGTAAAAAAAGAACGGGACTGTACTAGATGGAAGCGTATTTCGTGCGACGGGTGAGCGCGCGTGCTTTCACTGTGAGCTTTCAGCCACGATTCGATGCTGCCGGCCCCTGCTGGCGGTTATTCCAGGCTTTTCGAAAGTGCTTCTCCCTTAAAGTAGACCCCCATGCAGAGAGTCCCCCCTCCCAGGGTTGTTTCCAAACTGTCGCACTAGCGTCGCCCGAAGCACACAGTGAGCGGGCGCGGTCGTCTGGAAATAAGGGGGTTTTTTGCTCCGAGGCCGACGATGCTGGGCGTGCGCTGTCCAAATATTTGCGCAAGTCTCAGCGCGGCAGAGCGCGGTTTCGGGCGCGCGCTCTCAGCCAAGACGTGGGTTCTTCCGAGGGCTCGAGTTCCTCCTATCGGTGTCGCACAGATTGCGCGAGAGCGCCCGTCAGAGCCCGGCTCGATGGCCACAAAGTGGACATCCTATAATACCGACGCGAGTTGCGGATGGTCCGGAATATACAGAATATACGGGGAGACGAAAAAAACGCGCTGCGCATTCGCAACAAGCTGGACTGGTACGCGGTGCACGTATCTTCACGTACTATGTATAAGCGCTACCATTTGTTTGCCAGCGGAGTCGCTTACGTCGCTATAGTGCCTATGTCGCTGTTTATCGTTTTTTTATTATTATTTCACCAAAATCAGTCACCAAAATCAGACATTCCTCGATAAAACGTCAGAATGGAACGTCCGCTTATACGTGTCCTCCGCATCATACTTTCGCGTCATCCGCGCGCTATATGTTACACCGTCGGGACGCACGCCTTGCTCTCTGAAAGCCGGATACGTTATTGCTGGCATCTGTTAAAGGAAACAAAGGACGTGAAACAGTTGAAGTGACGTGAATCAGGTCCCTCTCCGAGCTCGTGGCTCGTGGCCGAAATGAGAGGCGATATTACAGTGTCCGCAGCTTACTGTAGTTTATATTGGACTGTGGCTATATATAAATATACACTCTTACTGTTATTAAAAAGACAGCACATATATATCTGCTTTTTTTTTGTTCCACTCCTCATATCCAATGCGTGTTAGACGTGGACAGACATACCGACAGACATACCGCGAACTGGGTGAAGTTCACAAAGAATGCTAATCGCATTGAACGCGTTTTCTTTCCTTGAATCGAAGTTTTATTTGCCGCTTCTCGCCCCCTTTGCGGGTGCCGCTTGGCCACGTAGATTACAACTCGGGCCACCGGGTATGTATGTGCAACTGGATATGTGCCCACTGTTGGTCCATCCCCGAGAATGGGTGTGGCCACTATGACATAAGGGGCTTGGAAACCTTATATGTTATTTAGATATCAGTGGTGCCTCTCAGGGAATACACCTTCCATCGATATCCCTCCATCGACATCTCTCTATCGACAAGCATCACACATCAGCTTCGTACTACTGACACAGAAAGCTAACAGCTACGGGCAACTAGGCTACATATGCTCGCGTCATCCGCTACTGCTGCTACCTCGCTAACTCAAATAAGATTCGCGTCATTTGGATTATACAACATCGCGTTGTATCTTCGTTTTCTTTATTATTTTGACGCGAAAGCGTCAAATTGTCCATTGAGCGAAAAATCCTCGCGTCTATCGTCTATAACAACGAAACGGCATCTGAGCTTCCATTGCCATTGGCTGCGACGCCACGTCACCAGCGCGCCTCGACGGAGCAGAGCGGGCGAAAGAGAACACCTGCTGCCGCAGTAGCGCGCCAGGTGGTGCGTGAAGGGAGAGAGCTTAGCCGCGACGCCACGCAACACCGTTGCGCCATGTCACCCTCCCTCTCGGAAGCCTGTGCTATCCGCGCACTTCTTGTCCGTACAAGCTCTCGCCTGCGTTCTAACTGTGCCGCCTCGGCAAGGCCAAATCAAAACGTGCCAAGCGTCTCAACGCGCTCGCTTACCCGCGAGGAGTTATAACTAATTTGTTTCTATAAAAAAGTAACATAAAGTGAATACCGAACGACAACTTATCACTACACTCAAGCTCTTCCGGCACACAACAAGTGTAGTCTGCTTGTGTTACAACGTGCACCGTGTTGACGCGGGCTACGCGGTCAGTGCTGGTCTCGAGGTTTCTTTTCGCGAGGACCATGAATCGCCCTTGTTGCAGTGTGGGGTGCAAATCTAGCGATTGGTGACATGTCAAGCTGCGACATCGTGTCCATCTGCAAGGCAACAGGCGAGCGCATCTAGCTGTCGGTATCCGATCGGCGCCAGGATCTACGCGTTTGCGGCCGTCACTTCGCGCCGGATAATCACTACCACAGTAGAGGGTTTCAGAGTCTGTAATCCGGTAAATGCAGGCAGACGGGGGGCGTATTGCCGGATGGGTAGAGCAATGCCTCATTGGGTAGAGGCGTGAGCGTCCTGCAGGGTGCAGCCACCTGGTGGTGCAGAGCTAATATAGCAGTAACCAAGTGTATTCTACTTTTTTGCTGGTGTAAATTTTCGGCAGCAGCGTAATCGTGAACACGTTGTCTTTTTAAATGTTTAAAATGTTTTGCACTTGGTTAAGGCAATATTAGCTCTGTGTTTGGCTGGTTGAGCTCTGCGCCACCAGGTCGCTGCACCGTACAGGCCGCTCACATTTATGCCTCCGCCCATCCGTCAAAACGCTCAGTTCCCTGTTCTTACCGGAATACCAGACACGCTCGGCGCTGCGACGCTGCTTGTATAGCTCTCGCTGGGGATCAACGGTCAGGCGACTAGCCGAGAGGTTAGAGAGGCTACGCGCGCTGGCTACAAGACACCGGAAGTAGACGACATGACGTCACATGATGACGCAGAGCCACTGAAAGTGGAGCTTAGCCCCGATCGCTCGGAGAAAGAGTTGAGGAGGAAAAGTATGGCTAGGGAGGAGGGTAACTTGTAATCGTCCGTAGCTCTCTTAATATGAGGCGCTTCATTTAAATTCAAATGTTTTACTGTAGCTGTACCCTACGCGTCTACAAATTTTGGCCAAACCGTTCCAGGGACCCTTTAACTCTAACCAGGAAAAGGGGCCATCCTCTAATATATGGGTCAGATGACGTTTTGCTCTCGTTTCTTGAAATACACAAAACATATAAGGCAGGAAAGCCATTTTCTAGAGCAGAAGACCTCACAAAGGTTTGGTAGTTGTCCCTCTGCCAAGCATTTGTCCGGTCATCTCCGGCACGTATCAAAAGTTGCCGGTCAGTTCATCTTTCAGGAGGGAGCCACACATTCCGGCGGTGTGGCAACGTTTCTCCTCACGTATACAGTATATCTATAGAGGGGGCGTCGACTGGATATTTCAGATTCGTTTCATCGTAAATAAGCCCGGCGCAGGGCTTTCATCTGCACACGCCTCCTCCGAAAATTGCACCATAAGGTGACCCGCGCTTCACGCTGAGAAAGTTTCTGGGAACGAACGGCGCCGTTTCGTAACTCCCTCTTCTCTTTCTTTCTTTTACGCCTTCGCGGCTTCACCACGAAACTAAAGCTGCGTCTTCGTGCAGTCGTAGGCATGGACCGAATCACCGAGTTGCTATTCTTATTCTATTTTCTTTCATCTGTTTATTTTCTGAGACGCGACCGGCAACCCATTCGAGGGACAAGGGAGTGGCGACGTCGAATCCAAGCGCACCGCACGGAAGAGCCATAAGAGGGGCTATAAGGACTCATCACCTCCAGATGTCGCCACCCACCCACGCACACCCACACACACGCACACACTGTCACGCAGACACACACTCAAGCCTTTCCCTTCCTTTCTTCCCGGGGACAGAACGCAGAGATAAACAGAAGAGAGCAATAATGACGGAGTGGAAACGAAATTACCGCCAGGGAAACGCGAACAGCTGCCAAGCTTCGCGGCAGCGTAGCCTGAGAGGCTTCAACGTAACGCCAGTAGGCAGTGGAGAGAGACAGAAGGCAAGGAAGATAGAAAATAAAGTCGGGTTTCGAGAGCCCCGACGAAGCCCATAAGAGACGCGGAGAAGTATAAACTCGACGAAAAAAAACAATGGCGTCGCAACGCGGCCTGCCACGGCCGGCAGGAGGCAGCAGTGGCGACAGCACCAGAAGAGCTTCGGGGCGAGCGAGAAAACAGGTCGCGGGGAGACAGGGACGAAAGTATAGTAGCCGGGAAAAGAAACAAAAGGGAGTCCCGGGGAAGCGGCTCGGTACGAACATACAGACAAGAGCTCGGGAAGCCTCAGGACAGGATAATAACGACGTTAAGGATCCTTCTGCCGGCCACACAACACTGGGAGGAAAAGACGGGCAGAACTATTCTAGGGACCATAGCAAAACTGACAAAACACAGCTGGCGCGCGCGCCCCCCCTGGCGGATAAGGGAGAGCCGCTCGCATCCGAAAAGGAAAAAAAAAAATAATAAGAGCCAGCCGCATTACGAGCTTGGAACAGACATCAAGGTGCGACCGGATTGGCTGCAAGTAACGGGGGACGTGGGCGGGCATATATCACGCAGGGAAAAGCCAGTTGCTGCATTTTTATCCGTTGCCTAGGCGATATTGAAGCCTAGCTCGTCCGTGTACCGTACTCTGGTGTTTCGGTAAATGCGTGCAGCATTCCTGGAAGTTGGCGTTGGAGGTAGCTAATATGACGGCCGCTCCATCGAAACGCTAATGTATATTATGGATGCCTAGTTGACCAAGCCGCTCGCACGTAGGAACGAATAGGAGCCGAGAAGTCGGCTAATTATATATGCCTAGAACACATTCAAAAGTTACGAGTCGTAGTTTGGCCCTACCAAAAGTTTATGGTCATAAGTCCTGGCATACGTTGTGGGCTCATTTACAAGTAAACCTTATGACCGTGCATGTCCTTATCATGATAGAGTTAAGTTGTTTGTACAATGTGAGCAAAAATATCACCAGTTATCTTGTTGTTGTTGTTGTTGTTGTTGTTGTTGTTGTTGTTGTCGTCGTCGTCGTCGTCGTCGTCGTCGTTCTTGTTGAAATGAAAAAAGAGAGCGATTTAGTCACATACAAAGATGACGGCTACTCCTTTTCACGCAATAGTAATATAATGAGACAATTGTCACTTTCGCCTGAAGGCGAAGCATTGCAAGCGATAACAAGGTTTAGCGTTGCGCTAAAAGTGGCTCAGAACGCTGACGGGACGGGGAGCGTCGCTAAAGTCATTGCAAGCGTCGAACCCCGATGGTGCACGACATGAGACTGAAGGACAATCGTCTCCGTTTGTCAGCGCCCAAGGAACGGATTAGGTAGATTTATCCTGACGTTTCCTGTCCATTCCGCTCAGACCAGTTTATGTACCATAGTATACGGTATTCACACAGGTAGCGTCTTATTAGGAACGCTGATGTGTGTGCGCGCAACGTTCACGCCCGCAGCGGAGCCCCGGGCTCCTGCAAAGATGGTGATGCTGATGATTTATTGGCATCCCCTTTGAAACGGGGCGGCGATCAATAGTCACCTAGCCTGCTTGATTTATTCAGGTATACTATACATGTTCTTTATCTAGCATTATATACCTCTCATTATTCCTTTTCTTTCTCAAAAATTTACCGTGCAGCGCTACCTATGACTTTAAGAGATCAGGTCGTATCCATCTTTTCCCTACTTTTTTTCCACCAGTGTCTCTTGCTTATCTCAACGGCGGATCTGTTGATGTTTCCTTCCTCGTTGAACCCAAGCGCTTCTAGGAGTTGCACGTTACCTACGGTTCTCGCTGGGTGGATCCCGTCGCATTCGATTACGATGTGCTGAGTGGTCTCTGGATCTTTACTGCAGCGTACACATGCATCATCTAGTTCCGAATATTTGCCCCGGTATGATTTGGTCCTTAGGCAACCGGCTCGAGCCTCAAATAGCAAGGCACTGCCCTTTGTGTTATCGTACAGATTTTGCCTTCTAATTTCTTTCTTCTCATTCTAGCAAATCTCCATTGCCCTTTTTGTTTCCATTATTTGCATGCAATTCACGGTCTCTATTTCTCTCACTTTCTTTCTGGTGACTCCTGGTTGTCTATTTACAGTTTCTATTATCCTGTATTTGGTTGCCAACTTATGCACTTTAGCCGCCCATTTATTTTCATCCATGTTCCTGAGACTTTCTTCAAAACTAATTTTGCTCTGTGCTTTTCTGACTTCGAAAGAGGCCCAACCCATGTCACCCTGCACTGCCTCATTTGTGGTATTACTGTGGGCTCCCAAAGCCAACCGGCCGACTGATCTTTGGTTAACCGAGTGAAAATAGCGCCACGGTGCGTCCACTTGGCTGCGTCGGTTTTTCTTTCTTTTTTTTTTTTCAGCTAAATGCATTGCACGTCTCATTGTTCTCCACGCGCGGGCCGAACATGCGCCGTCGATACCAGTACGGCACGACGACGCCCCAGGCGCGAACATGCCTCGAGTATCCGTATAATAAAACACCTCAGCGAGGTAACAGCGCCTGACAGCAAGTAACAATAATGAATGCAGCGAGTTAGACATCCCATATACTTCATAGAAAGGCGTTCATAAATGTCCTATAGACTTCGCAAAAGCACCTCTATATGCTTCCTGTTGGACGTCAACATGGCAATCTTTTGTAAGATATGGGTCTTTACTGTCGTCGTGGTGTGTGAACGATGGTTACCGTTCTTCCTGTGCGCAGTGCCGAGCACCGAGTTAGACGTAATATAGACTTCATAGAAAGACGTCCATAAACATCCTACAGACTTCGCAAAAGACGTCTATAAGCTTTCTATAGACCTTCAATATCTCGTAAGGTAAAGGTATAGTACAGGTCTATAGGTATAGATCCTGCCGTCGTGCTGCGTGAATGATGGTTACCGTTCTTCATGCGCAGTGCTGAGCGCCGAGTACTGCTACGGCTACACGGACAAGTTCGGCAAATGGAACAACGGGTTCCAGTGCCCGGCGCAGAGCAGCGGCGAGCCCGTCTACTGCTGTGGGACAGCCACCGAGCCATACTGTTGCCGAAAGAAGGAGGACGAGCCACCGGCACCGGCGCACGAGTACGTGCATCGCTGTGCTTCATTTTTCAGCTTCATCTAAAAGGAACGCTAAAGGCAGATATTAACTCAAGCTGTAGGGATATATTATTCAAGATGTCTAAAGCGTCACTTTTACCAAGAGCTTTGTTAAGCGAAAAAACGACGTGAACATAGGACAGGTTTGGCGCCGCCACTGTGAAAATGCGGTACCGACCCTCACGGTCCATTGCCTCCGAGATTCAGTGGCGCGCAGTCTCGGAAGCCATGCATGACGTAATATATGCCTCTTTATATTGAATAACGGTCTTGGAGGCCATGCATGGTGTAACACATGTCTTTTATAATGAAACAGAGAGAGATAAGGAAAGACAGGGGCGTTGACCAGGTTGCACGTGGTTGGCTACCCTACCCTATAGGAGAGGTACACGGGTAGAAAAAGTGGAAAGCAATAACAAGTGGTGCCTATACGCACAAACAGTGTACATCGCGTAATCCTTAATTCACCCCTCTGTCAGCGCTATTTCCCGCAGTGCCGCGCCCTCTCTGCGTATGCCTCTAAAGGATTTGTGAAACAAAAACAACAGAGGCCGACGGAGCATTATTTTTTAGACCAGACCTTGCCTGATGAGACGCCTCAGAGACGCAGCAGAGCTGCCGTGGATGTTGTAGCAGCAGAGCTGGCGGGAAAATATCCCGCCGCTCGTCGACCTCTCCGTCCAGCACGCGTCGCCTCAGGATGTTCTTGACAGAAACTACCTAGAGAAGCGAAATAATGGAGAAGTACGGATACACTTGCTCAGAATACTGTGCTTCACCCCCCCCCCCCCCCCCATCACTCCCGTCTCTGAGTGACGAAACATCATAACAGTACAACCTTGACAACATGTCCGCAAAGGATGGAAGCGAAACTATCATACGATGAGAAACAGGACTAAACCAGTGCCGACAGAACTAAGAGACATTTGCGTAAAAACTGAACAAATTGGACTTTAAAATCAAGCGTTCAGATTAGTGCCCGTTTTGCGAAACGATTAAGGAGCACGACACTTCGTAGTACACTGGAGGAAAAACAAGAAGTTGGGCAAAGTGCAACCAATCAGAAAGTTTTCGCATAGCACTATATGCTACAAGCACCATAAAGCACTTCAGAGGAAATTAACCTCTTTTTTGTTGGAAACTTGCCACACAGAGCATAATATAGTTGCCCAGTTTTTCATGCCCCATTTCAGAAGACGGACATTATTCGGTCGGACATCTTGGTATAGGACTACGCAGGATAATGGATGGAGAGCCCTCCAGAAAAAACGCATACGTCACCAAACTGCTGAACGTTGGGTACCGTGTCACGGCTGCATTGTCCTGCGACTAAAAAGTCTAACTTAGCTCTAACTCGCCATGTAGGGAATATATAGTCACATGACGTACCGTACGCCATATTGTTGTCCTTATCACAGCTTCCACAGTGCTATATACTGGAGACAAACTGATCGACATAACGCCCATCTTTTCACCGTGATGGCTGTACAACACTATGGTGGCCTCGACGACGTCAGTGCATATCTCTTTCGTTTTGCACAGCTACTTTCCAACTCCGAACCTTCATTTTTATACGCTTGGTCCCCAGCAGGCGCTCGCAAATGTATGCACTTTCCATTCTTCCCTAATATTTCCCTTCTCATGCATTGCATAATGTTGCCGATAATGTTTGCTTGTTTGTTTGTGTTTTATTAGTGTTTCCTCTTGCATCTTTCTCTTCCTCTCCTTAACACTCATCATGGATTTCAATGCCCTTGAGTTCCTAAAACTCTCCTGAAGGACCCGCGGAAAGCGCATCCAGTAAGTGAGCTTGCTCACTCTCTCTCACTTGCAGCCAGACGCTTCTTCTGGGCGTGGCCCTGGGCACGCTGCTGGTGGTGGCGCTACTAGCCCTGGGCGCCTGCCTGCTATGCCGCCGCCGGATGGCGCACAAGAACAGGCACCAGACCATCAACGGAGGTACGCCTACACAACTATTACGCGTTACAGCACGAAACCCTCAAGCAAAAGAAGATATTAGTTCGATTCAGAAAAGGTGCACGGCACCACAAACGAAAAGGTGCAGGTGGTGCCATTTATGGTGCGCCAGGTTGCACCCACTCACTGCAAGGTTCAAAGGTGCACTGCACCACGGCGGCACCTTGCCTTGCACCCCGTGCAATCGAGCACAGGGGTGCAGGGTGCAGCGCTGCACCTCGGGGAATCGAAGGCCTAGGTGCAGTGCACCGTTAATAGGCGCAGAAGGTGCTTGGCTCAGTCTAATAAACCTAAGGTGACGCATAAAAGGCACCGAGTGCACCACACGTTTCTTGAAGTTCAGTCGCTCAGCGCATGTCTGACTCTCCACGATGCCCACTGACCAAAGCACACTGCTTCGCGTAGGTCATTTACCTTCGGGTCAATTGCCTGAATAATTACTGTCCAGCCATCTTGTAATCTACAGTTATCTTCTTGCCTCTCCATTATTCACCCCCGTCACCAACACCTTCTTAACGGTTCCCTCAACGCGTCTTGCAGAAAGAATTTTTCAAACCGGTTAAGAGAAATTGAACTGCCACGCCGCCATGCTGCCAGGGGGCGACTTTCACTGCCAAAATAGACTCTCGGTCTCTCCCTTCGTCTCGACTATCGTCCGCGAGTGATATTCCTTGTTAAACATTAAGTAGCCAGCGCTCGGTCCTGTGGCTGTTTTTGCTGTGCCCTGTGTCACGCTGTTTAAAGCTGCTGTTTAACAAAATAATATACCAACCGGCTCAAGTGAACTAGAGCACTGCACGGGCAGATTTTTGCGGCCCGGGCCCGGCCCGGGCCCGTTTTTACATTGGGCGGCCCGCCCGAGCCCGATCAAAACTTTTATGGCGAGACCCGGGCCCGGCCCGGGCCCGGAAATAATCTACGTTACCCGCCCGGCCCGGCCCGCCACCCCTTTACCTTAAGCCCGAGCCCGGCCCGAGCCCGACACGAAACCGGCCCGAACCCGGCCCGAGACCGAAAAATACATGTTTTTCAGAGTTGAGAAGCCCGAGAATAACTCGAAGAAAGCCCGAGCCCGGCCCGGGCCCGGGTCAAAAAGCACACGCCGTGCCCGAGCCCGGCCCGAGCCCGTGAAAGAACTCCTCTACCCGGCCCGGCCCGGCCCGTGGGCCGGGCCGGGCCCGGGCTTTCGGGTAAGCCCGAGCCCGTGCAGTGTGAACACGCTGTTGACATTCCTCCCCTAGGGACCGCGTCACGTTTACGCCACGAATCTCGATCCCCTCCTTTCTCTTTCTTCATTTTCCTTTTATTTCTAAAAAAAAGAGGAAGAAAAAAACGCTCGCTTTTTGATGCACAGTGCATGCCGCGAAGTCCACGTGCGGCGCGTTTGTGAACATATATTCAGTCAAAAATAAAGAGTTTAGCGTGTCCGGTATTCGGGTAAACGCAGGCGGACTGGGCGTTTAACCGGTGAGGCGGAAGCGTAAACGTGAGCCGCCTGCACGGTGCAGCCACCTGGTGGCGCAGAGCTCAACCAGACAAACCCATTTAATATTGCAGTAACCAAGTGTATTTCACATGACGCCGGTTCCATTCCGCCCAGCACCGGAGAAATTTATTATTCTTTTTTGTCATTCAAGAGGGGCACATATACCTACTGGCACATACCTAGTGACCCATTAAGGTGGCGTCAAGAGGTTCATTGAAGAGCGACACATGCCCTGCGTCCCATACTCAGTGACCCAAGTTGGTGCGATGGTTGGTTTCGAACCGTGGTTTCCATCAGCAGAGCAGCCAAGTGCTCTGCCCATTAGAATAGGGGTTCCAGACATTCTGGGGAGGCAGGCGGAGTTCCCCAGGGCCAGAAAGTTCGGGAACCCCTGCATTCGACCACGGACTACCCAGTGACCCAAGTTGGCGGGTAAACGGTTAGATACCAAGAAAGACAGGCAGAAAGATAGGCACCGGAAAGGGCGTGAAGCATTCCAAGAAAAGTAATCGCATTAAAATATGCGGGTGTCACGCATACGATTATCAAATAGTAAAACAACACAGGGCAGTGAACACAAGGCAAGAGTAGTGCGTGCGACCTTGATACTCCAGCAGGTATAGCGGCAGCTACACTCTAAAAACAGTTGCACCCTTTGGGGTGCATTTTTGCCACACAACAATAATCGTCATCTGCCTTGCTTGCGTTTCCTATCTTGAAAACTCTGCACTTGCTACTTTCCTGTCGAAAACGCTGTGTCACGCTGATAACGCTCTTGTCGCTCGTGACCGAGAAGTGCCGGGCGCACAGCGTTAAAGAAAGGAAAGCCACGCAAGTCAGATGACGATTATTGTTCTGTGGCAAAAATACGCCCCAAAGGGTGCAACTGTTTTTAGAGTGTACCTTGAGAGAAAGTGGTTACGGGCTTTCGTGTGAAATTTCAGTGTTTTTTGCGCCATGTAGAGGTTTGGTGCTTTGTAGACAACAATCGCCAGCGTGTGATCAACGCACCGCGCTTGTCTTCTTGCAATGCCCAAACCTGCACAATAAGAACGAATTACACCCTAAAGGGTCGGAAAAGATGACGAGACACCCTTTTTGCACCCTTACTTTCACTGAACTGTTCGAAATGGGTGCATTCGCTAGCAGAAGATCCTTAGTGCACCCTTTCATTAATTTCAGGGCGCTAGAAGGGTGTTTTGTGCTAAACAAACACCGTGCGAAATTCAAGGGTGTTAGGGCACTTCATTTTAAGTAAGTAAAAAGCCATAAGTGTGTATTTCCCAGCCGCTCGGGTGAAGTCATTCATCGAGCACGCCGTATTCCCATAGTAGGCTACGGATATCAACCTGCTACTTCATGTAAACAGCATCGAAGGTGTTGAGGTGGAAATACACAGCTTTTCCATTTATTTCGTACGTCGTCTCTTGCTTTTTATCACTGTCTTCGTTTTTCAGCGCGGTGTTGTTTTACAGATAACCTGCCAATCGTCAGCGAACATAAGCGCGTCGATCAGCCAATCATAGTTCTTCATGCGCGTGTTCTTTCTTGTGTAACATCGGGGAGAGCGCATGCAATATTGTGCGCAGTATTCGTTGCGCGATTTCATGTAGTGTCGATTGGAATACACTTCGCAAGTGCACACGGAGCAATTTTCCACCGCTAAAAACACATCATTTATTGGGGAGGTAGCGCGCCGCTGGTCGTCAAGTGGAAATACAACTACTTTGTCCTCTCCCCTCCTTGTTGCCTTTCACATCTTGCTGCTAGCTTCGCCTTAATTGTTTCACCTTGCTGCTGAATTAAAGATAAAATGATGCAATGAAGAGCGTGGCGTCAGCTTATCAGAGCAGCTAGAGGCGCTACTGCACTCTTAAAGTGCTGTATCATTGCCTGCTGCTGCGTCGGCGGAGTGGTCGAGCCGTAACACTTCCGACTCGCAATCTATGTATGGTCAAAAGTTAGATTCCAGGCTGCGCGTCTTTTTTTTTTTTTTTTCGCTTATTTTTTCTTTATAAACGTCTCGGGAAACACTTCGGAACTACTTCTGCGGACTTCCGAAGTACTAGCGTAGTAATCGAACAAAATATGTCGCTGCAAAAAATAGAACGTAGTGCGCATTTTGGCAAAACACGCATTGAGAGAAAGGGTACGTACCATTCAAAAAAAAAAAAAAAAAAAAATCACCCTTTCAAATGGGTGCATTGGGTCCCCTCAAGACCCTTTTCTATGGGTGTAAGGGGGCGAGTTATACATATACAAAAACACCCTTAAGGGCGCAATTTTTCCTTAGTGTATGGTAAGGGGCCCTTTAAAGTATAAAAACCGCATTCACGCGATCTTGCGCGGGACAGCGACAAGCGACGCGATGGAGATGGCTGTCGCGGTCGCTCGTCGCCTGCAAGTCGTACCGCATGCGAGCGACGACCTTGAGCGACGTCTCCCCGGTGTTGCCGGTGTGAGGGCAGCAAATAATCGCCGAAACTGGCGTGACGCGTGCTTTATTAATTTAAGTTGATGTGTTTTAGTGTAAAAAGCAGCATAAATATTTCTAAAGGTCTTGCACTACGTTATTATCCTTGCACGTATCAAAATCTAGTCGTTTGCTCGTTCCGTGCGACAATCGGTAGTGCTTGACTGTATATCCAGTTCCGGCTTCGCGCTATTGGCTAGTCGCTCATAGAACTTCCGGGCGACGAGCGACGAATTCTAGATTTCTAGAACCGAGCGATTGAGCGAAAAGACCAAGCGATCTGTTCGCGCGACGGCCCGTTTCGTCGCTCGTCGCCGTCGCGCACAAAATTGCGTGAATGCGGTTTGGGCTAACCCCTTCCAGCCTGTTGTCGCGATTTCGCGACGTACCAAATCAGTAGTCATCCAGCAAAAAATAAATAAAAAATGTCGGCTTGTTATCATCTCCGACTCGGAAACATTCTCACGTGGCTGCATCCATTCAGGTGTAGAAAAGCAGTACTGGTCTGCAATACTGGCTGTTTTACAGGCTGCTATAACATTCGAGACGGTTAGCCTGCCGATTCGGAGTTCGTGCGATGCGTACATGTGCGGATATAAGGCAGTATTTCGTACTGAAAAATCCCATTTCAATGTGTGCGTTTTTTTTTTCTTCTATTCTTTTTTCTGTAACTACGCCATAAATTTAATCCAAAAGTTCCAAGTGCTGCGGCAGCAATTTTGCATGTTCTAACCCCACATAAGAGCATTTATTTCTCGTGAGCCAATAAAATCAGGCCTACGGTTAAGAGTTGAGAGTGACCTGCCTTCCACTAATATTATTGTGAAGTTACCTTTGTTTTACGGTTCACTGACGCACATTAGGGGGAACGGGGGTAGGGGTTGATGTTGATGCACGCTAATACCTGCGCATTACGTACTGCGTGCGGTCCGGAACTCACAGAATAGATCTCGAGATGCGTTCCGAGGACTGATGCACGCTAATACCGCGCATACGTTCTGCGTGCGGTCCGGAACTCACAGAATAGATCTCGAGATGCGTTCCGAGGACGTCGATTTCTGACAGCTAATTCTCTCCAGCAATGTTTTCGACTGGGAAAAAAAAAAAAAAAAAAAAAAAGACGAGCTCAATAAAAGAAAAAAAAAGCACGATCGTCTGCAGCGTTAATTATCTTCATAAATAATACGTGCCCATTAACGTGCCACGCTAAGCTATGCTGCAATCTGCCTGAGCTATATGTATTATGATCTTACTTATGGATCTGCTCGATCCCCACCCCTCTAAAAAAAAAAAAAAAAATGTCGAGACGCTAACGGTGGCCCGCTAGCCCGCTTTCGAAAGAAAAAAAAAAAAAAAGTTGCCGCAGTTCTTGCCCTTTTCAGATTTATCTCTGTTTTCGATCTCCCGTTTCTTGTTTCTGCCTGTATTCGCGGCCACGCAGCTTCAAAAACATCGCAGGCTTCGAAGCGGATACCATGCATACGCCGCAGATGGAAGGTTACCTTAGTTTGAAGCCGGTCTGGAAGTTCTAAGAAAGAGGCTCGCCGCTATCAACCGCAAAAACACTCTTTTCATAAGACAAAAAGCAACGCGTTCTCGTGAACCATGCGTCCCTTGATTACACTCAGCCTGTCACGCTGCACTTATATATATTCACAAGCTTCGTCCTGGCCCTTATTGCTTCAGCAAGAGTGGAGCGCAGTTCATCCCGAACCACTCACTCTTGCTGCATGCAGTTCAATGGGCAATTTAAGACCTCAAGTCCACATCAAAGTGTCATTAAGGTTGTTCAGTCAGCTTAAGAGCATCGGCGAACAAAACAAGCATTCATTTATAAAGCAGAGCAACCGCTTTTAACGTAAAATTTTGAACCAATGCCACTCATCTCCGACCCATTTCGCCTTTTTTTTTACTACTTCTTCCTTCAAGTATCTTCCTTTTCCATTCTAGTGACCGCACGTCTCGAGTTATCGCGATCATTATACCGTGGTTCCCCTCTTTTGATGTCTTCTCCGCACAGTCCACTCGTGCTGCCGTGAAGCTACACCGCCGCGCACCACGAGTGCCACCAGGAGCACAAAAAATAACGAGCTTCGATTGATTTCGAAACGCATGGTAGCGGTCCTAAAAAGATCTTCGAGTGCAACTATCTCGAATTTTCCCGAACATCAATATAATAATTCCCTTGCTTTAAGACGAGGGAGATGGAGACGGCCGAACGGTGATGCCACGGACTATCTTGCTCTCAGTGAAGGCAACGCCACTCGTACCACATTTACTGCTCAAGCCCCTAATTACCTCAGAAAGGAAGAAATAAAGAAGAGTTCAAAACCTTGTTCATGCTTTCTTATAGATTTATTTTTACTGACACAATTCGACAAGACTTATATTCCGAACGAAGGCTGTGGATACCCGCGGCTAGCAAGCATTCGCAGCGATACTCACAAGTTCGCGGATACGTAAAGCCTCGCAAAGCTTTGAAAATGTAACGTTACAAAGCAACACGCAGGCTAGGAGAGACCCCGTAGTAGACAAGTGCACCCGAATCTTAATGAGCACCTGACCTGCATCGAACGCTTTTAACATTCCAAAAACGTATTCTTAACGTTCCAGAACTTTTTGGCACTTCACGTCGCTCCCCGTGTGCAATTGTTTGTCAGTATGCGAATAAAACTGCAATGCTCCCTCTCGTGTGCTCGTTTCAGGCCCCATCTACAGGATGCACTGCGGCAGCTCCAGTGCGAACACCTACTCCTTCTCGGGCCATGACAGCGGTGCAACTACCCCTGGCACCATGCCTTCCGGCGGCGGCGGCGTCACAGGAGGTGGTGGTGCACCCGTTGCCCCTGGAAACTGCCACCAGCACACGGCATCCGATCGCGGCGCCCTACCGGAGCCGTTCAGCGAAATGGAGCCGCCCCCGCCGCCTCCGCGCGACATCTCGAGCTTCAGCGGACTCCTCACACCATGTCCCGGTGAGTTGCGGGTCTTTAAACGTACGCACGGTTCGCGAAAGGTTACTAAACATAAGCTCAGGGTTCATTACGGCGAAAGCTTTATATATGTCTCCTCGTTCAGTCGACCTTCAAAGTTCTTGAGCGAAAACGCGTCGACGACACGAAAGGTACAAAAACTATTATCAATGGCTCATACCCCGTGAGCACTCATTCCCCCGTAAGCAAGCAAGATTTAAGATGGATAAAGCGAATTAAGTGGATGACTAGGCGAATTAAGTGGATGACTCGGGGGAGTTACAGGCAATCAAATTATATTGATTACTAAGTGATTTCAGAGGATGACTAAGCGAATTAAGTGGATGATTAAACGAATGAAGAGGATGACTAAGCAAATTAGACTAATCAAATTAAGAAGATGACTCAGCGAATTAAGAGGAATGACTAGGCAAAGTAGACAAAGCAAATTAAGGGGGATGACTAAGCTAATTAAGAGGATGAGTAGCACAGTAGACAAACCGAAGTAAGGGGGATGTGTACATCATGTGTCCGTCTTTAATGCATCGGCCATTGGGCGTTCGCCTTCAAGTTGTCTTAGGGACCCTGTGAACTTTCCTAACCCTCCGAGGTGACTCAGTGGCTATGGTGTTTTGCTGCTAAGTACGAGTTCGCGAGTTCAAGTCCCAGCTGCGGCGACCGCCAACCGATGGGTGTCGGGACGCAAAAGCGCTTGTGAACTGTACTTCTGGTGCCCGTTAAAATAACCTCAGTTGGTTGAAGTTAACTTGAAGGCCCCCAACTGCGGCGCACACATCTTAGCCTGTGAATTGCTCGGGGACGTTAGGTCTAATATTTAATTTTCTGATACCCGTTATATATATATTATTATTATTTTACAAACTGTAGATATCGCTTATCGTACATTCATGCATGAGATAAGTTTGATAGAAAACTGACGGCGCTTGTCAGCACCTAATGTCAAAATTTTTTGCTTGTACAAACATAGTTTCGTGTATGTGGAAGCCTACGTGTAAGTGTGATTGACACACTGAAAGCCTGCACTCTACTACATTATTTTACCGAGAAACTACAGCTTATTACGTAGGACGATTGTGTGACTATGCTGCACAGGTACTACCACTGAACTGGGTGCAGTTATCGGACACATGCTCATGTTTGTCTGCCCTCTGAGTGTGTGCGTGTAGCGATATATGTTCGCGGCAGGGTGTCCCACCGAACTGAAATTGAACCCAAACCAGAACCGAACCGATATTTCTTCCGACATCTTGAAACTGTATCCGAACAAGAACTTCTTGGAGGAACCGTTCCGGACCGACTCATCCACAAGTTCAACCGAGGGTCGTCGTTGCTGAAGTTCTACTACCATGCATGCCGCTGCGCTGACAAGAGCAGACGACACCTCTAGCGTCAGTCTGAGTTCGGCACAGCGCGCGCACAGTTAACACCAGCAACCCGCCGTGGTTGCTCAGTGGCTATGGTGTTGGGCTGCTGAGCACGAGGTTGCGGGATCAAATCCCGGCCACGGCGGCCGCATTTCGATGGGGGCGAAATGCGAAAACACCCGTGTACTTAGATTTAGGTGCACGTTAAAGAACCCCAGGTGGTCCAAATTTCCGGAGTCCCCCACTACGGCGTGCCTCATAATCAGAACTGGTTTTGGCACGTAAAACCCCATAATTTAGTTAACACCAGCATGCGAGTGTGACGTCGCACACCCAGACAGGACAATGTTCACGCTCCCCTAACTACAGTCCTTATGCTTCTCTTTTGACAGCTGTATTTTAAATTTTACATGCCAAAAACCACGACCTGATTATGAGGCACGTTGTATAGCGGGGGACTCCGGGTGAACTTCAAAATTCTTTAATGTGCACCTAATAGATGGTACGCGGGCGTTTTTGCATTTCGCCTCCATCAAAATGCGGCCGCTGCGGCCGTGATTAGATCCCGCGACTTCGTGCTTAGCAGCACAATGCCATAACCGGTAAGCCACCCCAGCGGGTGACAGCTGTATGCACAACGATAAATTATCACAACTGCACAAAACAAGAGTTTTTATAGACATTTCAAATAGACTGCTATAAATTTAACCCCAAGTAGCGATTGTTCATATAAAAAGTATCAAAATTTATGTCGAGAATTCATTGAGCCCTGTCCACAGACAAGCCTATAGAAATTACCTATGGATAGTACGTAAACAATAGTCAACAAAAATTGTAAGGCATAAGTCGATAGACTGGTCTATAGTAATTGCCTACAGACAGTCTATATACATTTGTGTATATGCATTTTATAGACAAGTTTACAATAAAGTGTGAGACCGTAGGTCCTTTTACTGTCTACAGACTAGTCCAATAATTTGCCATAAGAGGTGTGTTCAAAAAGAAACCGAACTTTTATAACACCTTTACTGCTTATGGTACAACATTTCAAAGTAGTCCCCTTCAAAGTAGTCCCCTCTACTGGCAATGCGCTCTTCCCATCTCTTCTTCTATTGTTGGAAAGCCTCCTGGAACGCACTTTCTGGAATGGCACGCAGGTATCTTCTCACATTGTCCTGGATCTCCTCTACGGTTTGGAAACAACGTCCTTTCAAGGTGGTTTTCAGCTTGGGGAATAGAAAAAAAGTCTGCTGGTACTAGGTCCGGAGAATATGGTGGGTGGGGCACAACGGGAGTGTGGTGTTTCGCTAAGTAGATTCAGACAAGGAGCGACGCGTGAGCCGGGGCATTGTCATGATGCAACATCCAAGCCCGATTTTCCCACAATTCAAGCCTCTTACTGCGCACCGAATCTCTCAAATGTGCTAGGATTCCCTGGTAAACTTCTTTGTTTACTGTCTGACCATGTGGCACAAATTCCTGATGGACAATGCCTTTGCAGTCAAAAAACACAACCAACATCACCTTAATTTTTGAACGACTCATGCGTGCTTTTTTTGGACGAGGAGAACCTTTGGCCACCTACTGCGATGACTGCACTTTCGTTTCAATATCATAGCCATAAACCCATGCCTGGGTTCTTAAGAAAGTTTTTATCATCATTGGCAGTGGCGAGCAGTTCCTGGCTGATTTCAACACGGGTCTGCTTCTGTTCGTAAGTCAACAAACGTGGCACGAATTTTGCACTGACATGACGCATCCCAAGTTTGTCGCGCAAAATTTCATGACATGATGTGTGTGTGTGTGTGCGTGCATGCGTGCATGCGTCCCACCCCAGTGCAGGGTAGCAAACCGGAAACTCACATCTGGTAAACCTCCCTGCCTTTCCTCTCGCTCTCTCTCCCTCCCCGCTTTCAGTTTGCCTAGTTCGCACCGTTTGATCGCGTGTCATACATGAGCTATTTTGCTTCATTTCCTATAGTATGTCCAACTTGCTATCAACTTTCTCAATGCAACGGAGGCAAAAAATTGGAAGGGACACGGTAACGCACTGAACCTTCTTGGCACGGGGCGCCACGACGCCCACTGAATGTACCGATTCCGACATGTCTAAATAGAACAGAGCATGGGGCCTCATTCTTGTAAATTATTTTCACATTAATGCCCGTTTAAATAAAACGGTCCTCTGTAATTCCACGCAATGTCCAAGCGAACTAGATTTTGCCTAAGCACCGCGCATTTTCCGGAAACCAGAGGCAAGCGAATATTCTTTCTTTTCTCTCTCTCTCTGCAAACTAGTTTGAACCAACTTTAGCCGATTCAAACTTAAAATTTTTGCTTTTGAGCAGAACTTCAACCAAACGGAAAAGCATGAACCCCAACAGACCCCGAAAAAGTTTTGATTCGACAACCTGGTTTGTGCTACAATATCCTGTTTTGCGCATCATCGATGTATGAATACCTTTAAAAAGAGGCAGCCACGGTGTAGCAGTTAAGATGTGCCGAATGTTATCTAAATCTCACTTTTTTTTCTTTCTATTTTGGGGAAATGCCAGTCGAGATCAAAATGCTAACTCGTGTCAAACCCATCTTGTTTGCTCTTTCAGCAGGTGGGCTTCACTACAATGGCCCGATGCCGCACATGGAGCCACCGCCTCCGTACCAAGTGGAGAGCCCTCATTCGACGCTGCTAGTGCGGACCATACCCAGCGACGCATCTAAGTAAGCCCATTTTCTTTGATGAAGAAAAAATGGAGATCCGTGTGGAAGGCGAATTCTGCCGAAAATTAGCTTTGCGTACTATGCACACAAAGCTAACTGCTAACTGTGCAAGTTTAGCGGTCGGTTTCTATTGAATTTGGAATTTGCTAACTCAAGAAGCACAAACCAAAATAACTAAATAAATTCACGACGCAAGGTAAAAAAATAGAGGAATAGGAACAAACCATGTGCTCTCATCATACTTTTCAGCTTTCTTTTTTTTTTTTTGTCAAGTCTTTCGTTTTACAACGTTTTCTTGAAAGAATGCACTTCTCGTCAAAACGGCAACATAATTACGCAGTAATTATTGAAGCGTCATGAGTCAGTCCATGCAACAGTATGAATGCCTGATTGCGTGAAAAAAAAAATTAAGTTGAAAAAGGATTGCAAGCAAAGTGATGAAATAGAAATACAAGGATAAACAATGAGAGAAAAAAAAATATGTAAGCGCCAAATTAAGCACAGAGGAATCCAAACCAAAAATGACGTGCCATAAGAAGAAGCCGAGTATATAAGCACGAACTACTCAGGCTGTGAAGCTAAGTGCACTTAGCGCTAAGGTCAGAGGCATTTACATGGGGGCGACAAGCACTTATACTATTAAACTAAAAAAAAAGTTTTTTTTTTTTTTTTTTTTTTCCAGACTGCGGTTGTGAACATGTGACACATATCTGCCACCATGCATGCATACATGACATACAATAGTGCAGATTCACTTCAAACTGGGTCAACTTTACAACATGGGATATACTGTAAGTAACGTAGCTGCGAGATTTTCTTTATTTTTGGCAAGCCAATGTTTCAACCACTTACATGATTTGCCAATGATTAAGCATTTTATTTTAAATGCAACAAATTCCATTTGAATATACAGCCAAATCTCAATTTAACGGAACCCGATTTTATGAAAATTTCGATGTAAACAAATATGCAGTGACAACCTCGAAAAAGTGAAGTGGGCACAACTTACATTTCGCCCCAGTTAACGAAGCTTTGAGGGAACATATGGGGTGACGTGCTCAATAGGCTACTATATGTGCAACAAGTGCGTACGCAAGCAAGAAAACTGCAGTCTTCTTTTGCTCTCGAATGAACATATTGTTATTCGAACGAGTGTTTTAAATGCTTTCAATGTAACGAAGTTATCAATTTAATGAAATTATTCACGGCTCCCATTTCCTTTGTTAAAGAAACACTAAAGAGAAAGACTATTCCAGCTGCATCAGTAAATTAGTTCTATAACACACACAATAAAAGCCACATTTACTGTGGAGAGAGGCTTGGTAAGCGAGAAAATATGCAACAACAGATGGGGGTGGCCACGCCGCGTTGAAGTTATTGCACCAGCCCACCATGACGTCATGGATTTTGACAGCATCTACTCGGACCTAGTTAATTTTTTTTAACAGCAAAGATGAACTATATCGTATTCTAAAAGTGTGAAATACTGAACTTCGAAAGTTTGCAAAGCTTTGCTGCACCAACAACGACCTAAATAGTAGAAAATACTTTGAAATCTGTGATGTCACAATGACGTACATGTGCCGCGGTGTCGAAATAAAATTCAAAAAATGAAACTTTGACTACAATTTTTTTTTTTCTTCTAATAATCAACATAGCACCACAAAATTAAAAAATTTAGAATTTCAAAAGTATATTGGATCAGACCAAACTCATTTAGTGTTTCTATTTAATGTCCCACTAAATAGGTTCTTTTTCTTATTTCAAGGAACTCAAAAATAAGCCTCTAAATAGAGGTTTAGCTCGTTCCGAGTGGGCAAATTTAGTCCTTGCTTCTCAGATTGTATCTGATGATCAATTTGGTGTTGCGTGGCGCAAGGGCCAAGTATGGCCAAATAGCACCAGGCCATTGTTAGTGAGTTGGCAATGGAGCGATCAATTGTGCAAGCTAGGCGTGACCTGGCTTTAAAGGGGCCTAAAGACAGTTGCTGTAAAGTGCGTATCAGATTATATCCACTCCACATTCGTGTCACAGCAGATTTATTTGAAACAGGCATTAACTGACGAATTTTCCTTGTCCCCCATTGTCTCGATTCTTTTGTGCAGCTGTAGCCAACAGAGCTTCGGCACGTTGCGCATCTCGCAGCAACGACCGGCGCAGCGGTTTCAGCAATTGCCTCGGCTACAGCAGCAGCAGGCCGCCGCTGGCCGCGATCCCGCATACTGGTGCACCAAGTTCTGACTCGACATGGACTAGAACTTGGTGCCGACCA
>NC_051161.1:36331614-36431244 GCF_013339745.2 Dermacentor silvarum | reverse complement strand
GCTAAACGCGGGACAGGCGGAAGAAGTCAAGGGTTCACGCCCGGATGAGTGGCAGGAAAGGGCGGAGCAACGCCACCGTTTGTCACAAATCGCCGGCGCAGAGGAAACGCATAGCTGCTGCACCTGCGATGAGCGGTTCTTTTCGGAGTCACCTACGGGAAGAGCTTCCCTCCATGCAGCAAGCCAATTGAGTGATTCGCCTGACGAGGGCTTGTGACCGTAGCAGTTACATGTGCTGCGGCGTCGTCTATCAAGAGTTCAGGTGGTCGCTGGACAGAGCCAGACGAGCAAAACAACCTGATCTCGATTCTCTACTGTGGAGTCCAGGCTGGCAGGCTTGCTGCTAGCGCCCGGTTCTTCTGAACGCGACGCCGTGCGCCTTTTCTCGTAGCTGACTTTGCCTTCCTATTGAACTTGGGGCGCGGCTTGGTCAGCCGCGTGCTCCTTGCGGAGTCGAGCGACACAGTGAGCGCTTGCGCAGTCAAATTCGAACTCCCATGCGAGTCGCTTAAGGAACTACCGACTCGTTGCGGAATGTCGGGTGCTTTTAAGGCATCGTCGCTATCATTCGGAGTGGAAGACGTGGATCCCTTCGGCAGAGCCGCCTTCAGTTCTTGCTGCGGCTTCGTTGATTCCTCGCGAGAATTGGCCCAAATGTCATCGTTATTTGAGCTTGAAGCCCGCTTACCGCGCGCGAGGTCAGGACTGGACTCGAGACGAGGCATTATACGTGCGTCCGGCTGGCGCTCCCGTCTTGGCTCATCAGTCTCCTCAGCAGTGTGAACGCCCTCGACGATCTCGCTTACGGGGAGAAAGATGCGATTGGTCACGTCCAGTTACAATACGTACGGTGAGAATCCTCGATACGAGACAACAAGAAAGCAAAATCGAGGCAGAGGCACGCGAATGGGCATCTCCTTCTTCTTCTTGTTAACCTGCCAGAGGTATGGCCCAGGCCCACAGCGGGGGAGTGCGTATGTTCCCTATTAAGAGTATGTGCCAAAGTAACGTCACGGGCATTCAACGCGTCTTGCCATCAGTAATTAGGCTTCAAAGAAGCATCCAAAAGCACTAGCACGAAGCCGGAATAACTTGCTGCGGTAAAACTCTCTACAAGACGATAAGGATGGACACGACCGCTCCGAAACAATGCCGAAGGACAAGCAGTTTCGCAGGAATTGAAAATCCAGCATTCATACGATAGCTGTAACGGAACGAGAGAAACGACAACGTGGACGGCTCCG
The DNA here is from genome assembly GCF_013339745.2 of Dermacentor silvarum. NCBI lineage: Eukaryota > Metazoa > Arthropoda > Arachnida > Ixodida > Ixodidae > Dermacentor > Dermacentor silvarum. The sequence continues at coordinate 36,430,000 of NC_051161.1, read as the reverse complement.
AAAACAACGGCGTCTCTAAAAGAGAAACGAAGAAAAAAAAGGAAGAAAGGGAAAAAAAACGACGTCAGCGCCTTCCGCGACAATCCCCGCCTTGCCGTGGTGACGGATGACCGCTGCGTCGGGCCCCGCATAAAGCGCCATAAGCGTGGGGGTCGTGCCCGGCAAATCTATCCAAACTCCCTCTTCCTAGCTCCCGGACCGGGGCACAAGTCTCAGCTGCTGCCGTTGGCGGTGGGCGCGTCACGACTGGAGAATATATCACAGCGCCAGGCGGCGCGCGGCGACTCTGAGCCGTCTCCAGCTGCGCGAACACACAGAGATAGCCAATCTGTCGAGAGCGATTCGCGAGCTAGGGACGCGTTTAGGGCCAGCCGGCGTGAGCGTCGAACACTCCATTTAGGGGCTTCTGCTGCCGAGTTTGTATATATATATATATATATATATATATATATCGCACTTTTAACGCGACGGCGTTAAGGGCCCCGTGTCGTAGAAAATCCGGTGTCGGCGCCGGTGTCCGGCGTCGGCGGCGTTGTACGTTAGAGAAAATTTGCGTATATACTTGCCACGCCTTGTTATATATGATATGCGGTATATGCGGGTTATATTGCCATACCATTACAGCACTAAAGCAGCTCATACGTTGTCTTACATTGTTGACAAAGTTATTCCTCGGAATCTTGAGAATGACAGCCCACAAACAAATGTCAGGAAACAAAACACCGAGAGCGCATGTCTTTTATGTTAAATCTCAGACTGAAATATTAGAAGTGCGAAACAACAATAGACCAATCCAAACCATAAGCGCCCAGGAAGCTTCAAGCGACACTTGCTGAAGACCACAAACAGGAAGAAATGACGCCTGGCTCTATACGTCCCATACTCGGTTCGAGCCACGGCGTTTCGATATTTTAGTTGAAATTATTCTAGTGAAGTTGAGCAAGTAAAGCGTGGAGAAGTGAGGACTGGTTGCCCAGCGCAAGAAAATGAGCCACACGGGGCTGTAAACAGGGTCGAGGGCCGCAACCGAATAAGGTAGGGCGAAACAGTTGAAGGAATTTACGGGAACAGTCAGGACGGCTTCGATGGACACCCACAGCCGTAGTAACTGAAACTCTCTTTGGGTGCGGAAATTGTAATGCAGCTGAGTTAAGTACGAGCGATACTGAAAGAAAGGATCACGGGTAATGGTAATAGTGACAATGATGAAGATGACTATGACGATTATATGGAAGCATAATGAAATCAGGGGTTTTGATAAATGAGCCGAAGGCATACTGATAAGCGTCCTGTACGGGAGGAGAAAAATGAAAGCTGTCCTTCGCGCATATTCTCGTTGCGAAGCGGGGGCAGTTCTATAAGAGGCAGGGAGGGTGGAGCGAGAAGCAGGAGAAGACGAAGAACGGTGGGGTTACGGAGCAACCGGCCAGGAAAGGATTAAAGGGCCGCGGTGGCGTGCGCGTGATGAAGAGCGAAACTTGGCCGCCGAAGCTGCCGCAGCAAGGAATGTCGGGAACCCAGCAGCACCGCGAATGAAAACCGTGTGGGGGGAATGGGGGGAAGTGCGGGAAAGTTGGAGAAGCCCTTCTTTCTTTTCCTTCCATTTTTTTTTTCTATCCTTCCCTCCATGTGCCAGGTGCTCCAAGGCACGGCCATCCTGGTATATAAGAGCGTTATTGACCGCGCTGAGGAGGTCATATTGCCCGCGGCCGGGCGGTCGGATTCCTACACCCCAATGTGGAAGCTCGCGGTGCCGCGACAAAAGAAAGGAAGAGGGAAGGAGAGAAAGTGGGTGAAAAAAGAAAAAAAAAGAAAGTTACGGGAGACGAGCGATGAAGAAATGTGGGATCATCTCCAGGATTCGGGAAGAAGTTCCGAACTTTTTTTTTATTTCTTTTTAGAACAGGCGCAAACTTTCGGCCAGGTCATATCGCCAGTACATGCAGTGAGGGAACGGAGCGCGGCTTGGAGATTACCTGAAAGGCTGAGTAAGCGTACTAGACTGGGCAAGACATTCCCATACCTGCCAATCTGCGAGCTTTGAAATTCGTAAGATCCCGTAGGGTAGCTGGAAGAGGGTGGGGGAAGGGCCCACGCCTTTTGAGGAATACGCGCACGCACTTTTCAGGCCTGAACATGCGCCTTTTCAGGAATACAAACGCACTTTATTAAATATTACTTGAGAAGCTGGATCGCAGCGACCATTTCAGTGACTTAGGTGCTGCCGATGTTTCCCTACTCCAGGAACTTGTCTGTATAGACTTCCTTAAAGCAGGAATGGATCCCCTCTTGCATCCTTTCACCATCAGAAGACGAGCGAAACTTGCTCGAGGATACATTTTCGTAAAACTTCACCCAACGTTCACAAAATCGTAAAACGAACCCAAATTGGTAAACTTTACATAAAATTCGGAAGAGTTGGCAGGAATGCATTAACTTCCTGCTTCTTTGCAGAAATAAGAGGCGCAGGCGAAAAAAAAAAAAAAAGCAAGAGCATTTAGGCTTTCACGGAGCTAATTAAGGTGTTTTTCGTAACTGATATCATCTCCGTGTCTTTGCGGAAGAAGAAGCGAAGCCGAAGACCTTAGCAGTATACTAAAGCTGAGAAGGACTTTCTGTGGGCCTAGTTGATGCATACGTGACAAATATTTTTAAGACGCAAAAAAGACACGGCATAAAAGGAAGGCTAAACACAAGCACAGCGTCTGTCCTGTGTTGACCTTCCTTTTGTGCCATGTCCTTCTTGCGCCTTAAAATATTTGCCATTATACTAGGGTCCTGACCGGCAGTTTCAACACTGTGTTCACTACGTGTGAGCCATTGTACCGTCGTCGTATTATTACCGTCATACTATATAGCCGTGCATCAACATGTTGTCACGAAAGTAAAAAGCGCTCAATAGATAAATAAAACGCTAATATATAACTGCGGTTTGTCCAAAACCTCGGCTGGCTTTGGACAAGGGTCTTATTACTATAGAACACATGCTCCAGCCGACAGCGCCATTGGGACGGGCAGCCTGCGAAAGGAACGTCGAGTTTACAAGAGAACAAAGCAATGCCCCCCTTTCCTTCTATATTGTTTTGCTGTAGGCAGTTAATCTACGCCCCATTTCACACATTCGCCCTATGTTTAGACTACAGGCTCAGGAGCATTAACGCAGTATGTCTCTCTTCAAGGCATTGATCCCAGGCACTACCCCAGTCGGGCGCGGTAAATAACAGAACACTAGAACTATGGGCCAGTGAATGAACTGCATGAAGACCACCTTGCGGTTGATCGTACATCAAATTTCGGCCGACAGATAAGCATATGTAGTTTACAGCGACGTCGTCGCGGCCGCTTTGATGGAGCTCTGGCAGCGCACATATTCAAGAATTTTAGACATTGCGCCTTCGGCTATCTGTCAAAACTTCACCGCAGTGCACCAGCATAACTCAATGGGCAGCATTTTCAAACAATTATTTTTCAGAAGGCCGCCCGAACTTCAACAACGTTCATGAGCAACGTCGAGAGGATACGCCCTTGTATTAACGCACGTATTCACGGCACTCGGCAGGCGCGTTCGACGCAGATTTTATCAACGGTGCGCTGATTTTGTCAACGGCGAGCCGACTTTATCAGCGTTCTCGTCTTCAAGGGACACCGATCAGAGACGGAACTGCGGCGGTCTGGCGTGTTTTAGACAAAGACGAGCCACGTATAGGCCGACGCACCAAGCTTTGCTCTCTTGTCGGCTCACTCACATCATGCCTCGTATCTCTTCCAGCACCCAGGAATTCTGCGGAGAAGACGAAGACGACGCCGACGACGACGACGATGGGGCGGACGACACGGCGGCGCCAGAAGATACCGATGAGGAAGCCGAAGGCTTGGAGGCCGCCGTCGCCGCGGACAAGCCGGAGTCAGCTCCACCCGATGAAGCCTGCAGGCAGATAAAAAAGAAATATTTTGATCGCGTAAAGACCAGCCGCGACGGATGAGTGGTTATCCCGTTCCGCTGTTGATCGCGATGCCACGTGTTCGATTTTCGGCATAGGCGACCGCATTACGATGGGAGCGGAACGCCAATGGCGTGTCGTGTGTGCTGCGATTTCGTTAGAGAACCTCGGTTGGTCAAAATTCTTCTCTCAATTACGCCATCTCCTGAAGCCCACTCCCTGCTTTCGCGACGTTTAGTGACCGCAAATCCTTACTCAGGAGCTGCAGTCATTAGGCACCACGGCGGATGCTGGTTTTATCCAATAATCTTGGATAAAAACCAAATACGAAGCACAAGTACCAAGCATAATTTATCCAAGGTTATTGTTAACTCAGAAACGTACAATAAGGTTAGTTGCTAACATACAACATACCATGGTATACGCTCACTGTGATGAGTGAAAGAAAACGCCGCCGACGACGACGAAGTGCGCACGGGTTCTTTCGCCATTGGACCACGCATGTTGAGCGATCTCATCAAATCAGCGATGACCATGTGTTATGCCGAAGATACGTCGCGCCACGATTGGGTCACGTACGGTGAGCACGTGGCAAAATGCTTCGTGACGAGACAGGCGCCTAGTCAGCGGCAGACGGAACACAGCAGGCCGAAGTGGCGGACGCCGGCGATCGAGGCACCAAGGGAACGCGGGGCCGTCCATGGAGCTGCCGCCCGACCGCTGTCCTTGGTCAAGGCGCTATCCAGCCCGAGTACTGCAGCTCGGAGCGTGGCCTGGCCTGCTTCGCAGCCCCTTGCCTCGAGCGTTTCGGATCGCGGGCAAGGCGTCTCCTCGGTCAGCCGTTCAGCGGACCACCGCTCGTGGCCTGGCTAATAATGGCCAGTATGCGCCGAGTACTGCGGCTCGCGCGCAAGCTGTCCGCTGGGCAGGCAGACAATTCCTGCAACGTGCACTGAGGCTGAGTGGTCGTCCACAGTTTGTCAAGGGCCAACTTCTCCTCACCATCCAACATAGAGGCATGTTCGATGTCCGTGACGTCATCGCCCCTCACTTCGGTAACCTCTCGTCTCAGTCCACTGTACCGTGAGCTGTCTTGAACTGTGTTTCTCAGACTTATGACAACCTTAGTACCTTTAGAGTAGTTACGTGTCATATCATGTGCCTTAACGTTATGTGCGGTTGTAGTTTGGTTTTTGTGGTTTTCATAAACGTAATTTGGTTTTTGTTTTCATAAATGCAGTTTAGGTTTTCATCGTGAGTTAGCTTTTCTTGCGTCCTTTTCCTCATCACGCGGCACGACAACCAAGTGCGACTAAAGTCCCGTAGTTTCTTCACACTTACACGGTAAACTATTATTCCGAGTTTAACATCATTCAAGTGTGTAATCTTTATTCCTTCAGGCTAATTCTTATGTAGAAGCATGCTATTAGAACAAACAACGCAGATATGTTGACACTATTCAAGCTTCAAAGTCATGTGCCCATGTACAATGTACGCCGTTGCACCGCTTGGTCTACACTGTTTCGTCGGACTATGTACCAGTTTCAATCAAGCGCCTATAAACATCCCTGTTACCTTAACACACTTGAACCGAATAACATCTCACTGGAAAAAATATCGAAAAATAACTTGAACTGTTTTGCCGCTCCTGCATTATTGGATGGTGTTTCATTCTGTTTTTGTATGTTGTGTTATTGTTTCCTCGCCACACTTTCATGTGCGGCGTAATGGGGTTTTCTAAAGCCGGTGCAAACTGCTTTTACCCTTACGGCCGCTCTCATTCTGTATTTTGTGAAAAGAGAGAAATAATAAAAAAGAGAGATTATCCTTATTTCATCCCGACCACCTATATAGCGCAAATTGGCACGCGCCAACAAAGTTTAATTAGGATACAACAAACTTTGTTGTTTATTTCATCGCAATAACGTCGTAAGCCATTGTGCGATCGAAGCTTTCAACTATTACGTTCGTGACAAACTTAACCAAGCAGCCAACTAACACGTACTAAATTTTACTTATAGCAGATTGGGCCTCCCTGATTTTTTTTTTTTTTTCATTAGATAGAAAAACTGCTGTGCGCAGCTTTCCTGCTTTCAGCTATAAATCATGTGCTCCTAACGTTCACCATCAACACACATCAATCCACGACGAATCAGTTTTAACGTGGAGCGATTCCGTTTCTACCCCAATTATTTCTTCCCACAGTTTCAGCGTTATGTGGCCACGAGCGAGTCGATTCACAAACTTAACTCGATTGGTGCTAAACCTTGAGAGTTAATTGAATTATCATACCCACGAAATGTCTACGTACACCAACAGGGCGTATAGGGTCTGCCACGGATTGTGCCAAGCAACACTACGTTTGAAATCGACATCAATGACACCAACGTTTACCCTTCTTTATATTGTATAAATCTCTTACGACTTATCTAATCCTGGAGGAACTCGCGACGAATCCTTCACCGACGCCACCAATTCACTTATCCCTAAAGCCGCTTCCATAAATTTTTCAAGCGTGAGGAATAACGTCATAGCGCGTGAGCACGTCACTGCTGGGGAAAAAAAAAAAATCCGCGCCAATTTTCTTAACGTCCGGCGCAATTTGCGACTAGAAGCACGTAACGCAGCGGAGGGTGACAGCGCACCGAGTTACACAACGAAGAGAGCAACGATTTCAAGCTAAGGACGAAATAAAAGAAACAGAAGAAAGACCAGAAAAACTCTGAACTCAAGCCAAGATGACGAAGAAAGGCGGGCGCTCATCGTTGATGCGCTTACTGTGATCCAATGAAGAAGCATATAAGAAGGGGTATAACTTCGACAGCACAAGAAGAAGCGTACCTCAGCGCACCTTACTTCCCAATGCCCTTACCCTCTGCTCCCGTCTCCACGAAGACAGGCCTGTGCACCGCACCCAGTCTCCTTAAGAACGACCCAATCGCGACCCGTAACGAGATTGACGGCACATGCCGCAGGCGAGGCTTACGCGCGCACAACCACTTACGTGGAAGCGGCGGCGACTTGCAACAAGAAAGAAAACGGCGGATAAGAAAACAAGAGAGATATATATACGAACAAAAAGAGAGAAGAGAGACCAGCAGCTTTCGACGCTCACGTTTTTTTTTACGTCATAAATATGTCAGCAGACCTTCAGCGCGCCAGTATGCACACTGCTCAACTCCGCAAAGGTAAGAAAGAAAAAATGTGCGGCAACAACCTATAAGACGATTGTCAAAGTTAAGCGAAACGTATACTGTTTTGTCGAAGCATCGTCGATCTGCTGCGGCTGTTGCAGAGATCCCAACGCAGGCATGGCAGCGAGACGCACGGCTGTGGGTGAACTTCACCGCAAAATTTGTATTCCGCTTTTATCTTGTGTAGTAGCATTACACCCCGGTCACACGGTGCACTTACCATCGCGATCGAGAAATTCTATACCAATCGAACTCGACTGTGATCGGAAGTGCGCCGTGCGACACCCCGTATTACACAGACCGCCACGGCCGTTCTTCTGCTAAGTAATTACAGGTGTCCACATCGCCCCCGGGGCAAATGACGGCAGGTGCACCTTCTTTCCCACAACACCCCTTCCTCACCTGAGAATCCACACCATCGCACATACACTCCACAATACTGATCTCCCCTTTTCCGAACACCAACAACAGCATCAAGGCTTGTCCGACTTCTTATTTTACTAAATTATGGTTTACAGTACACTTGCAAAACAAGATAGGTAAGGCGGAAAGTGTCTATCGACGCCTAACTAATGAGGTTAAGGTTGTCCGTGTGACAGAGGTATAATAAGGTCTTGTAAGGACTGTTCCCGTAAGGTGCATATCGGCGCAGCTGGGGACAAGTATGCAACACGTTAATGGCGCTATAGAGCTGCGCTCCTGCAGCTTTCTTACAGGTGTCACCGTAAGTAAATGCGTTTCCCGCAGTCTCGACATTCCGCGTCGGTTTTTTACGTAACATGCTGGCTTCTGAGACTCCGCAATAGTCGCGCTGTTCACAGCTTATTTTTCGGGAAAACGTTTTTTTTTTTTTTTTTTTCTAATAATGAAACTTGCTTTGCACTGTTTCTTGTGACCTAAGCAATCAGAGCACGATAAAGAAGCTTCTAAACGTTGCTGCAGCCGGTTTGAACCTTCCTTTTCTTGTCTGCCCTGCCGAGTGTACGCTCCGACCACCTCCGAACGCCAGCGTCTCCAAGCCGCCACCAGAAACATCACACCGGCGGCTGCTCGCGGCCACCCAGCCACTCGGGAAGGACGAATAAGACCTCAAAATAACGACGACGGTGGAAGAGGATCAGTGACGGCGCAGGCTGCAGCAGTCTCGCAAGACTGAGAGATGAAGAAAAGCAAAGGAACACAGAAGGAGGAGGATAATAAGAAACAAAAGCAAGAAAGGAAAAAAAAAAATATAGCACGACGGCGAACGCTGCGCGTGGAGAAAGAGAGGAGTCGCGACAGAGGATCAGGATCAGGCGGATGATTCCGGATTGCTTCCGACAGGCGAGAGAAAGCCGGGCCCCGAAAGAAATCAGTGATCTGCCCCGAGGGGACAGACACATACCCACCTCTCCCCTTTCCTCCCCCCTCCCAACCTCGGTCGCCGCCTCCTCCCTATATTTCGCGATCCCTGAGACCACGCGCCAGACCGCACTTGCCCTTTCTCTTTCCTCGTCGCCCTCTCCGAAAATCCATCTCCGCGTGCTCGCCGCCATAACGCCAACCTTCCCCCATCTCAACCAACCTGCTGCCCAAGTCGACCGAAAGCTTTTTCCGCCGCCAAAACTTTTTGACGCTTTTCCTTCTGTTCGTCAGGCCCAGCGGGAAGCCAATCTCGTTCCCTAGCTGGGAAACCTACACTGCTACACGTAGGGATCCGACTCGTCGGAGGAAAAAGAGTCATGCCACGCCGTGACAAATCTTTGTCGGCCGCACGCGCCGTCACGTAACGATCACCGCACAAAGCTTTATGTACGAATACAAACAAGTAGCACTCGCAATAATTATAATAACAATAAAATTAAATATAATAATGATAATAATGAGAAGCAGAATACAGGAGCAGTACTGTTAATGAGATATTGTTAATGAAAATGTCGCACCACGTGAGAACGTCATCTGCTCTGTCACGAGCAGTGTCAAGCGCAGACTCAGATGCCACGGCACGCATCCACGCGTCGCTTCCATTCCAATGTCACATTCACGTGAAGCAGATCGCAGCGAGAATTGGAAGGAAACGACACGATTGTGCACAGCCCGACAATCAGTAGACCCCCACATGAGCACGACCCACTTGTTTAAGCTGTAACTGGCAATCGTCATGTAAGGTAGATTCCTAGCAGCCAGAAACGTAACACCTTGGAGGCTCTGTCTGTTCGGTTGTGACCTATGTATCAACGGCACGAATATGCCATTGAGATCTCAGTCCATCAGAAGTATGTCCACATGAACGCCGTCGGATGGGGCCGTCTCGTACGACTTCTGATTCGATGATTGAATGCCTATTATTAGCTGGAAGGACACAATTTGGGCGACAAATGCTACGATTTACTGTTCCTGAGTTATTAAATAAATTACTCGAGAAAAAGATCAGCTGAACAACTGAGTCAGCTGGAGCCCACGTAAACTTATGGCGGCAGTGCTATCGTGAATTTGGATGTAGTGTTGATTTCGGCGTTAAGAAAAACGTAGATGCATATGATAGCTTCTGTATTCGTAGCAGTTCGTGTACATTATGACACCTATGTGATACCGTTTCATGAATACTTTCCTTATATATTTTTCTAAGTGTTTCAATATAATACTCATATCTTGCTCAACTATTTTCAATGTTCACGATGCTCGGAGGAGCTGCTCGCCTTTTACGTCCTCGTTGCGCCGCCCCCCCCCCCCCTTCCCCCCTCCCCCGTATCAGGGAGGCTTGAGGTTCTAGAACCTCAAGCGACAAAGTTTCTAGCGCGCCTAACCTCATCCTTGAGATGATACTCAACTTAGAACTTGAAGCATACGTACAAACATGACTCCATTTATATTGGAAGTGTTTTTTGCGCTAACGCACAAAGGCATCAAGCCGCTTCAAGCGTCCTGTGTCTTTCATTCTTCTTTGTTTTATCTTCTCTATCAACGTTAAAAAAAAAAAAAAATCGCCAACATTAGAAACCAACTCACCTAAATGGCCGACCTATTTGATGACATATGCATTTCATGAGCCAGTATTGTTTCTGACAGCTAAGTAGCAAACAGCTCTGCAAACGATTATTTCGAGCAAAATCTAGTAAAGAACGAACGGTACAGTGTTGCAGGGTCCTCGAAACAGCGCACAAACCGTGCTATAAAGCAAGAATAAGTACCGATTCACCGAGGCCGGCAAGCAATATGCAAAACCTACACCGGTTAACTACCGCGCAAGCTGAGCGCATCAGAATAAAAATCGGACGTGAAGTGAATAAAAAAATAACCAAGAAAAAAAATAAAAAGGCAAATGAAGACGGGCCAACGTCGCCGAGAACTGACGCTATACAAGATTTTAAGAACTGACACAATCTATGCACGGGCAACAGGGTACGGGAACAGAAAAGCGAACGGCGAAGTAGATCGGACACGACAGCGCGTGCGCTCACGTCGGCAGGCCGGGCAGAAAGAAGGCAATCGATGCTCATCAATGATGCACCGCGACAAATTACACATGAAAGAACATTCCGACGGAAAGACGGGCCGCAGATCGCTTGCCCGAGCCGCCGCTGCAGCATTTGCTGCCCACCGCCGACCAAAGCCAGGTTAGAGCCGAGTCGGGCGGGAGAGGAGGGACGCCACCGGGGCACGCACGTACGAATATACGCGAGTGTCGCGTTCTTCCCACCGAATCCGCCGTCCTCCTCTCCGTTTCCCGTTGCTGCTCCGTCCCGTTCCACTTTCACCCGTGTCTCTCTGACTCGCTCCCTCGCGGAGACGCCGAATAGCGGCCTGCAAAGGAGGGTGCCAGCAGCTGACGACGCAGTCAAAAGTGCAGCGACAACAGGGGCAGTGCATTTGCCCAGCACGGAGCGAACATTCGCGCATTTTACGGAAGCTGCGTATAGACATAGTCGTCATCGTCGTCATCATTTATTCCCTTAAAGGCCCCTGCTTTGGGTATTACATAGAATTATGTACATATACAGAATTCACTGAAATTGGTCAGTGATAAAAAAAAAAAGTGCGAAAGAACGCGTGAGAAGTCGTTCAATGAATAAAAGCAGTTGAAAAACAATAGGATCCACATGGTTAAAGAGGAATCACTGAGACATGCATAAAAAAAAAAAGAGAAATTATGCATAGAAATTGCAGGCAGGTTAACCAGAGGTGGTACCGGTTGGCTACTCTGCACGGAGGAAAGGGGAAGCTGCATGCGCGTTAGGTTTAAAGGTGCAAGGGTGGTGAAGCGGGAAAATTGGAAGCCACGCATTGTGATGAGTGCGCAAATTGACGAGGAACGTCAGGGAGTACACAGGACATGCATTTGTCCCGCGTTGTCCCCGTCGTCCTAGTACGTTTGCGCACCTCTCCTCCGTATTTCATACTTACGCGCAAGTTGTGTAAAACGTGGCCGGCTTATGCATATCGCGAGGACAAACGCTGTCCTCCGTTCTTCCGGTCGTACTCGTCCGTTTGCGCACTGATCACACCATTTGGGATCATGAAAGGTGTCGCGAAGTCGGCAGCCGAAGTGCCGACAAGTTTTAGTCGATTGACTGCTGTGGCATAATCTGGCAAGGCAACACTGGGGATATGAGAGACGCTGTATAGCGGAGAGCTCCGAGCTAACTTTCAACACAATAGCTGCTTCAAAATTGGATACAAACCTAACTATATGAACGTTCATACACTGTGACCACATAGAAATGCGGCCGGGAATCAAGCCTCGCGACCTAGTGCTCAACAGAACTCTATGACGACTCAGCTAAAATTTATATATAAAGAAAAAAAGAATGAAAGTGGACGAAACGATAACTTGCCGCCGGTCGGAGTCTAACCCACAACCTGCGCAGTTCGAGTGCGTTGCACTACGAAATGTGCTACGGCGACGGCCATCAATCCGTCCACTAACTTGGGTATTTGTGTTTACTATAGATCTAGCAGCGGGGGGGTTAGCCGGGTCGACCCCACTCAGAGCCATAGTGGGCTGATGTGTAAAATTCGTTTTTATTTATTTTATTTTTTTTTGCCCGATGGCGTTACGCAACACGTGAACTTTGGAGCTGCTAGCAAGCACGTGGCTAATAAACCCTCGTATGCTACCTAATGACATCAAAGCTCTCAGATTCAAGACCCTCGCTATGAATGAACGACAGAGAAGCCGAGGGGACAGATTTTCGTTTATCATGATCATATAAAGCCAACAGATAATAAAGCCAAGACCCTGACGTGGTTGTTAAGTGGCTATGGTGTTGGGTTGCTAAGCACGAGGTCGTGGGATCGAATCCCGACGACGGCGGCCGCATTTCGATGGGGGCGAAATGCGAAAACACCCGTGTGCTTAGATTTAGGTGCACGTTAAAGAACCCCAGGTGGTCCAAAATCATTCCCGAGTCCCTCGATTTAGGTGCACGTTTAAAGAACCCCAGGTGGTCCAAATCAATCCCGAGTCCCTCACTACGGCGTGCCTCATAATCAGATCGTGGTTTTGGTACGTAAAACCCCATATTTTTTTTATGATGCCAAGGAAAGCATCAGGAAAATTATCTGTGGTTGAAATTGAACTGTAGAAAATAATAAAGACAAGAGAAATGAAAGCGGACGAAAAGATAACTGCAGCGGGAGCCGAGCACACACACAACCTCCGCGCATGCATGCACACACACACATACATACATACATACATAAATACATACATACATACATACATACATACGCCCACACGCGCGCGCGCGTGTGTGTGTGTGTGTGTGTGTGTGTGTGTGTGTGTGTGTGTGTGTGTGTGTGTGTGCGTGTGCGTGCGTGCGTGCGTGTGTGCGTGTGTGTGTGTGTGACTTCGATTTAAATTTTTTACTTTCGCTTCATTTCTTAATGCATTTCGCGTCCATCGCGCTGTCAGGATGCAAGGCTGAGGTCCATAAGCGAAAAGGGAGCAACAACCCCGCTCCTCCTGAACCCGGCGAGCCCCCGCGGGTGGCCCCTTCACGAAAGCGAATTACACTTCCATTACACCCTGGTTACGATCCGATCGCGCACTCTCCCGCCTAGCCGCGCCTGGCTTGCGACTCGCCCAGCAAGGACGACGGCCGCGAGCCGAATGTCCTAAGCCTAGAAGAATGTCCCTGCAGCACGAGCGCCACCTGCATCATCCTGCATGCATCACCGACGCTCATACACGCCCTCTATTCAGCGCGAGAGGGGGACACTAATTGCTGCCTCTCTCAACTCTCCTTACACATATAATACGCACGCATGCAAATAAGCACGCCACTGTAAAGCGCAAGTGCTTTTGGACAAGCAACACCGCCTATAGAAAGAAAAACTAAATGAGCAAAAAGAAAGCAATGAAAGGTGCGCGGAGCTATTCAGGGCGTATATGACACCAGCTATAGCACCGAGCGTATATATCTTCTCTTCTTTTCAGTTTCCAGGGCGGCAGGATGGTGCGGCTCTCTTTGGCAGCCACCGCGAGGCCTTTCTAGTAGCAAAGCTCACCGCGGTAAAGGACCCTTGCCCCAGCCAGGTTCTTGCCCTTCGCCGCTCCTGCGTATCCCCCACTCAAACCCCGTTAACCTTTCTTGTCTTCTCCTCCTGTCCGCGGGACCTGCATGCCTCGATATATACCAGAAGCGGGAGGAGTACGTCCAGCTTCTCGAAGAATCGAGCGGCGGCGAGGAGACGCGCGTAACGTATTCGGGGCTGATTGCTCGATACTTACGCCCCCGTATCGCATTTGCATTCGCAAGTATTGCGCGCCGCTTCCCGTTCGTCTCGCTTCGGCGCTCTTTTTCTTTTTTGTGCCGACTGCGAGCCTTCATTATTATTATTTTATCTTTCCTCTCGAAAAAACTCCATCAAAGGGAAGCTTAACTAACTCAAGAAGTCCCGTCTGAGCGCTGACGGCTGAAGGCGGTGCGAGCTAGAGCGGCGGTGTACGTGTTTCGACGAAAGCGCGCGCGAGAGAGAGTCACTGATCACGTGGTACTCGATCACATTTCGGAGCATACATCGTACGCTTAATGCCCTCCAGATAAATGCCAGTCCTTTGGCCGAAGTTTTTAAGAAGGCGTTTAAGACGAGCTGCTTCTCGGGCGTCACGGTTCGCGAGTGCATTCATGCAGAATAATATATAAATTCGTCTCGATGTAACAACGAAAACAAAAGTAGCAGATGAAAACCATAAGATTACCTTCCCTAGGGGAATCGGCGCATAATAACGCGTATTACCTTAATATTTATCGCTGTCTAATGTCTACAAGACGCCAGAAGAGTTTGCGTTTGAGGTACACAGCCCTATCTCTGCTGAAGTGAGTGTGACTGCAAAGCAAGCACATTGCACAATACGTAAATGGCTGCACATAGGTCGGACTTGCGCTGCACCAATTTCCTTCCACATTGCGGTTTTCAACATATTGGTCGAATCCAAGCCAGTGGCCAAGCTTAGAACTCAGACATGCAAGTAGCGGCCGTTAAGACGGGTTAAAATAAAGCAGAATTAAACGATAAAATGAATTTGCAGCAGTAATTTCATTAACTAAAGGGCCCGCTTTTCTTTCTTTCTTTTTTATCGTAAGCTACTAAACAATGCACAGCCTAAGTCACGGGACGGTAGCCGCACTGATGTTTACTCAGTGCGGGAATTTCTTGCGCAAGGAAACGCCATGCAACTGCTGTTGTACACTGCGCTTTACAATAATTGGGGCAACTATGTCACACAATCAATGCAGATGGCCGCAGGAGTCACAAACGCTGCTCGCAGAGCAGTCTATTTACGATATCAGGAGATAAACCCATCAAGAGAAAAGGTGCTGATTTCTGATGTCCCTTGGTGTAGAATGCAGCGAGCCAAATACACGTCAAACATGTTTCGCTGCGAACTGCGGATTAGCCGAGGACCGGAGCGATTACGATTGATGGTTGAATTCCTACCGCTGTTGCCGTTGCCACTGAAGTCGGCTGTAATACGCAGTGAGAGAGAGAGAGAGAAATTCACAGAAGTGTTACTAAACGATGGTACAAAAACAAACGTTACAGAATGATCGTATGCAACACACGTAAGAAGGTTCCGGAAATAATAATTAGGCGGCGATGTCAAAAACTTCGGAGAAAAAAATATCGCCATTGAGAACGTCAAACGAAAAATTTGACATCGAGACCTCATGTACAGGAACGTCTAATGAAGCTTGTACTGGGATGTCAACAACACATTACAGTGGAACGGGCAGAACGCCCAGGTCACTACACAAAGCATAAAATTGAGCGCGCATTTAGTTCATTTTTGGTGTACGGTCTTGCATTCTACACCTGCTGTAGTCCAAACGTATCATCGTCAGGGCCCGGAGTTTATGCTTCCCCTTTAGGTTGAATGACAAAGGCGCGCATTACGGTCTGCTACACCTGAAACACGGTTCCTTGCTTATAATGCTGTTGTACGACCATTCTTAGAATACCATGTAATAATCTGGGACACCAACCCTAAGACCAACATTTACAAATGAGAAAGAATTCGAAAAAAGCAGTGAGGTTTATCTATAATTAATACGGCCGTAGTACATCCATCACGGACTTCTAAGAAAAAGCGGTTTACCGTCTGTTAGTAATTACAATTAAATTACGCGGCTTTACGTGCCAAAACCACGATCTGATTATGAGGCACACCGCAGTGGGGGACTCCGGAATAATTTGGACCACCTGGGGTTCTTTAACGTGCACCTAAATCTAAGTACATGGGTGTTTTCACGTTTGATGCTTTCGTACAGTGCGTAATAAATTACTCTGACAAATAGGTCATATATTGAAAAAAAAATATATAAAAAAGGGATATACAGGGTGATCAAAGTTGACTTTTTCTTTTTTTTTTAAAGTTAGGCGCTGAGACGTACGTGAAGACCACCCCTACAGTAGGGTGATGTGGCGAGCAGGACACAGGTGAGATGATAATAATCGCTATTAGCAGTGCAATTGACAGAAATTGAACAAGGTTTTGACTGGCTGCAGTAAGCAGGCTTGTTTGTATTGAAAAGTTTGCGGCAGTCATATTTCTACAGAGTTTCACTTGGCAGAATTCTTCTAGCGTATCCGTGCTTTGAGATATCGAACTGCGAATTGCCGTTCGCATGATTACGCATGCAAGACGGTGACGACCGGCGCATGCGGCGCCGAAGTTGATAAGTCTACCATAAGCATTCGTCTATCTCGTCAAAAAAAAAAAAAAAAATTAACAGCAGAGAATAATTACGTGGCATGGCGCTGTAAGTGAATGTGGTTATCGTTCTGTATGGCATCGAGGACCTGTAAACACTGAATGACACTTCCAACGCTACACACAATTAGTTCAGTGTAGAGCACTGCACGGGCCGATTTTTGCGGCCCGGGCCCGGCCCGGGACCGTTTTTACATTGGGCGGCCGCCCGAGCCCGATCAAAACTTCTATGGCGAGACCCGGACCCAGCCCAGGCCCGGAAATAATCTACGTTACCCGCCCGGCCCGCCACCCCTTTATCTTAGGCCCGAGCCCGGCTCGAAACCGGCCCGAACCCGGCTCGAGACCGAAAAACACATGTTTTTCAGAGTTGAGAGGCCCGAGAATAACTCGCTGCACGTTACATGCCCACCACCAGAAAGCCCGAGCCCGGCCCGGGCCCGCGTCAAAAAACCCGAGCCCGGGCCTGGCTCAAAAAGCACACGCCGTGCCCGAGACCGTGAAAAAACTGCTCTACCCGGCCCGGCCCGTGGCTTTCAAGTAAGCCCGAGCCCGTGCAGTGCTCTAGTTCAGTGAACGCTCTCGCTGCGAATGTGGCCACGTCAGCAGCGTAGTAGTGTTTGAGAACACAAACGAACGTCTTGACAGTTTGTTTCCAGCGTAATGTGTTAATTTCGAAGCCAGAGGAGAGCACTCGCCGGCTGAGAACTTCGAACGACGCTTGTAAACAATACACGGCGAAAGCGACCGCAGCAAATAAACGCTGCCGGTACGCAGTAAAAAGTGCCGAACCTTGTTGTCATTGGCAGACGAGGACGAGGAAGGCTCCTTGTCTCTATTTGGTTTCTTGGGCTTGCTCTTGAACTTTGTATTCTTGAGCGACGCTTGATTTTCCTTGGCCATCACGACAGATGCAGCTCACTGCAGGGCGCCGCCATTGACTAAAAATTTGGTGATGATGATGGCGAAGGTTGCTTATGGCGCCGCCTCGTGGCCGGCCACTTGGGCTATTTAGTTTCGGTTCCGGTTTTGCCAGTGAACGCGTAGTGTTTGCGGTTTAGCGTTCGGAGTTTTGGTATGGACTGTTCCAATACGCCGAATAAATGATCGTTAATGAGCAAAGAAAGAATATGTATGGCTGGTATGCATAAATATTTTTTTCTGCCCAAGGGTTTGCTTTCAACTGTAAACTTTATCATACAATATACACTTTTGTAACTTCTTTGTGATGTCGGAAATATAGCTAGGCTTTCTTGCTATTATTGATTCCGTTATTCTTGCTTTCTCTCTATTACTCACTCTCTCTCTTTCTTTTTTTTTTCTTTTTTGCTGTAATTGTGGCGATGTGCCACGAAATCAGCAGCGTTTCTTATCAGCGTTTCGGAAATGCTCACAGCGTCGTAGCATCACCTTATAAGTTTCACGCAATTCTTTTTCAGGGTAAGCAAGGCTGTCCTGTGTCTTTCCTGCTTTTTGTCTTAGTCGTTTTGCGCTGCCCCTTCAAGATGTTCAACCAGTACTAACTCGCCCCAATGTCGAGTCTTCCTCAACCAAGCTAAGTGAGAAAAACATGGTGCAGAAACTTTTCCAATGGAACACCTACTTATGACTCTGCAGTGTCTTACGCGTCGCTTTTATGCTGCACGTTATGGCGTCAGTATATTTCTACCTTCGTATCATATAAACGATGAAACTGGACTCTTTCAAAACTAATTTAATTTGGGGATCTCGCGTGTCAAAACCACGATATGATCATCAATTACGCCGTAGTTTCCGGATTAATTTTGACCGCCTGGGGCTGTTTAACGCGCATCCAATGCACGTCATAACATAATACCTCAATCAAAAGGTATTTCGATGAGGAATATAAAAAACGATAAATGTTCATGATAGTCATTAAGTTATGATAATGAGCATGACAAAGCGAGAAAATGGGCCGAGAAACCTTCAAAATGATGAAGAATCGAGAATTAATTATAGTAATTAGTGAAAGTATGGTTGTGATAGTAATGATAACGGTAGGAGAATACAAAAATGACTCAATAATGACCATGACTCAGCAAAAATGACAATGGCTCAGCGAAAAAATATTAACACTCAAAAACCACTGGAATGGGTTCGGACGTGGGCACTAAATGAAGAGAACACTAAATGAATGGTAGTAGTCATAGTCATGAGCATCACTAAGCAAAAATGACAATGACTCAGCAAAAAAAAAAACATTAACACTCACATACCAATGGGGTTCGAATGTGGTACTAAGTGGAGGAAAAGGCTAAAGGTTGATTGGTCGAAGTCATAGTCATGAGTATGACTAAGGCTTTCGCCTTAAGGTCTCTTAGCCGTAGCTAAAGCGACTCTTGAGTGTTTTTAAGCGAAGCTTTATACACTCACAAGTTTCGGCGGTGGTGGTGGTGGTGGTGGTGTCACGCTGAAAAGTAGGCAAATCCTGGTGAAAGTGCAGAAAGGGTCCAAGCTAAATGGTCGTGTGGGCTGATCCTGGTGACAGTGCAGAAAGGGTCCAAGCTCAATGGCACATATGCCTGTGGGCACGGGGACCTTTAACGCGCCCTTGAAATAACCTTGGCACACGTGGGACCCGAAGAGAGAAAATCACCAGCCCTTCCAATGTCCAGAAAATGGGGATAAGCGAAACTTGTGGTCCGATTCTAGCCTGAGGGCTTCCGGAGCCCTGGCGAAACGTCAGCGAAGAGCCACGGACCCCGATTTGCGGGACCGCGATGTTGCGGCCAAACGTCAGCGAAGAGCCGCCAACCCTGAGTTTAGGGCGAACGAAGCGGAACGCCTGCGACAGTGTCGTCTTACCACAAGCTTCGCTTAACCCAATTTTCTCGACAGAGGAAGGGCCATGAATTTTTTGGGTGAAGCTTTATAGGCTCACAAATTTCGGCGGTGGTGGTGGTGGTGTAACGGTGAAAGTGGGCTAGCTGATCCTGGTGATAGTGCAGAAAGGGTCCAAGCTCAATGACACGCACCCCTATCATGTGGGCATATCCTGGTGATAGGGCAGAAAGGGTCCAACCTCAATGGCACATACCGCTGTGGGCTCGGGGATCTGTAACGCACCCTGAACCACCCTTGTCACACGTGGGGCCAAAAGACACAAAATCACCAGCCCTTCTCCTGTCCAGAAAATGGGGGTAAGCTAAGCTTGTCCGATTCTAGCGTGAGGGATTCCGAAGCCCTGGCGGAACGTCAGCGAAGAGCCGCGGACTTCGAGTTGCGGGACCACGATGTTGAGGCCAAACGTCCACGAAGAGTCGCCGACCCTGAGTTTAGGGCAAACGAAGCGAAACGCCTGCGACAGTCTCGTCTTGCCACAAGCTTCGCTTACCACCATTTACTCGACACAGATCTAAAAAAAAAAAACTGGAGCACGCTTAAGCTTCGCCTTTAGGAGTTGAACGCGATAGTGTTATCGGGCTCCGTTCGCATCACATTTTTTCTTTGAGTAGGCTTCACTGCAAATCACAACGTGGGAAAGCCAGCTTGCATCACGCCACGGGAACCGAGCACGCCAGCTTACAAAGACCAAGCTTACACCGATCCCTTAAAGTCGGCTTCATTTTTAAACACAAATGCATTGCTGGGAAGACATTTTTACAGGTGAAATTTAAGCCGTTTTATATGAAAATGTGAAGGTCCTAGGACTGTTTTTATTATTTATTAATTGTTTTCTGTTGCCCCGAGGCGCATGCGTGTCCGAAATTTAGAAAGGCACGGTTTTCAACATTCCACTCAATGTTGCCTAGAACCAAAGTACAGTGAAACACCATCAGAATTGGAGGACGCTTAAGCTTCACCTTTAAGAGTGGAAAGCGATAGCATTCAGAGATCCCTGGCTGCTTATCAGGTTTTTTTTCTCGTATATTCAAATTACAATCCGACGCTATCACACCTGTAGGTTGTGGTTAAGTCGTACTTTACGATTTTTCTGAGGGATTTTACTTTGAGAAATATAATTTTTGTTCACTAAGGCCTTGCGCCACGCGGAGGGCCTGTGTGGTCGGGGTGGTTCGGGATGATGTGGTTCGGCATGATTATTTCCGCCAGACGCCAATGCTTAACGCCGACGCCGACGCCGACGCCGGATTTTCTGCGAACGAGTCCCTTAACGCTATCGCGTGGAAATCAGTGCCTATTGTGCTTTGGTCCTCGGATGATATACCAGAGACTGTTCTTTTCTATTTTTTCCGGCGGCTGGCGGCAAACTAACCCTGGGAGTGTTAGCCAGCGCCACCACTCCCAAGCTTAGGCCTAGGTTTGTGAGTGGTGAGTAATTTTATAGACAAAGAAGTCAAGTCTACAGCAAGGCAATGCCGCCTGGAAGAGGCCTATAGTGACCATCTGTAAGCGTATAGTTTCAATCCCATCGTCAACGAATAAATCACTCTACATGAGCGCATGATGAGCACGACCTGAGCACGAAACGAACGCGACGACATGATGATGACACGATGGCAACACGACGAAGAGGTCGCTCAAACACTGTGGACTTGCAACCAAGACTTGGTTGGGGGCAAATGCATTATTATTTTTTTAGGTGATTTCTTCCGACCACAAACTACGACGAGAATAAACATGATAATAATACAAGCTGTGCCAGATGGCCACGGAATATTGATAAAGTGTACCCTCATTGAATAACCGTTATACTTTCCCGGATTATTTGCTGAATATCGAGGATGTGGCAATTACATGTAATGCATCACTGCGGGGAAGTAATTTCCTCAGAGCCCGTCAAGATGATGTAACGCAGCGATGACGTTGCCTACTGCGGTCGAAACATGCTTTCATGTCAGTTTGCAGATTAACCACTTGCTTTATCGGCATGGCTTCTCCTTCCGCCGTGTTGGCATGAATGAATGCTAGGCGAGCTCGAAGCCACGGTACCATGGCTTCCGCGATCCTGCACCGCTTCCCGCTTTCTTCTTGTCTTTCAATTTAATTTTCTGTTTTCTTTATGAAGCACGCATTGAGACGCTTACAGAATCGATTTTATAGTGTTCTCTTTTGTTTCATTCGCTTCTCTTTCATCTCTTGTAAACATTTCAGCGGGCAGTCTCATTCTTACGCGCCTTAGAGAACATTCCGAGGAGGCTGGAGCTGTGAAAGACATTAAGCCTAAATTTAGGATCGTGAAACGTGTTTTACAGCGGTGCGGGAGCGTAGTTGCCACATGGTTGGGTAAAAAAAAAAAATGTGTGGCATATGCGCGTTTCATTTTCTTTCGGCTTTTCCTTTATTTCGTGTCTGGGACGCGTCTACCTTTCGTTGAACAGGATTTGGAACTTCAGGTGTTTCCACGCATGCATGTGCGTCTGCGAATGAAGTGGGGATCCCGACCCGCTTAAATTTCCATAGATGTGGCTACGAATTTCGTCGAATGAAATGCAGAACTTCAAGTGTTTCACCGCGAACGCGTTTAAAAAGGTATTGTCTCGCAATGAAGTGCACGCTCAATGTCATCTTGGGGGCCCCCACTTTACGAGCAAATTTGGCGCATGCAACCTAAAGGTTCACATGTCAAACTTTTGTGAGGCATGTACAAAAAAAGTAGTAATAGTAGTACTAGTAGCAATAGTAAAATATTCTGTGCGAGAAAGAAGAGAACCAAAACGTTCGCAATGACTCAGAGTAGTTATATATAGTCATGTCCAGAGGCAACGTCTCAGACATGAGCAACGATGGTGATTGTTGGTATAGAGTTTAATGGCGTATAAGCATCTGAAGCCAATGCCCGATAATAGTCCACTATGATTATTATTAACTATTTCAAATGTGAAAAACTGCCAAAAATATTTAACGTGGGATAGCATCACGAATAACGTAAGAACTGGGGCTAAAGGGATCTGAAATGTACATCTTAAGGTTGTCTATTACAAGCCAAGCGATGACAAGCAGCGCTAAGCAACCTGGTGACATCGACAGTTGCAAGCAATGTACTGTTATCAATGAGGATGATGGGGCTGGGAATGGGGTCGATAAATTATTCATGTGGCGATGACTATGTAATTCTCCCTTCAGTCAAGAACCAGAACGCTTGCTGAACGTATTGCTGTGTTAGTGCACGCCTACAGGATGCATTGAGAATTGAGTGGCTACGGATCCAGCGATAAGAGCATGGCTGAAAGGCTGCGTCTTAGTTTGCATCGTGCAGGTGCGTGCGTCCTATTCATTACACACTAAAAGGAGTGACAATAGATGTTTGTTACTGTTTCCGGGCCCCCGGGTTTTGTCCGACACTGTTAGAGAATGTTTCTCTACTGCTATGTTGTTATTACTTTCGGGGGATGTTGAACAGAACCCGGGGCCTCCGACACGCTCACCAGCGGCATGGGACATTGATTCGCTACCTGATGAGCCAGCTGACCAAATGAAAATTATGTTCCAGTTGCTCAAAGACGTGCATTCTCGTACATTGCAAAGTTCAAAAAGTCAGACAGAATTAGCTACCGGCATTAAAGCCTTCAAGAATGGGCAGAAAGTCATTGAATCTAAAATAGGCGACCTACACAAAAGACTTAATGAACTTGTAAAAAATGCGACACAATTGACCAATTTTCTGAACATTTATCTAATGCAAAAGAATTAATCGAAAAACAAACTGTCCGTAGTAATTTAATACAGTCGCGTCTGGATGAAATGGAAGACAGGTCACGGCGCAATAACCTAATATATCGCAGCATCACTGATGCCAAGGAGTCTTGGCAACAAACAGAATCCAAATTGTTTCCAGCCATAGCAGAAGTGGTGGACTCGTTTTCTGCCGATTCCATAGAACGTGCGCACCGCTTGGGTGTTTTTTCGGGCAACAGATGCCGACCTATTATTGCCAATTTGAACGGTTTCAAAGCGAGAGAACAGATTTTCTCACTGCGCGGTCAGTTTAAGTCAAGAAATATAACCATTAGCGAAGACTTCTCACCCGGTACACGTAGTGCTCGAAAGAAGCTTTTGGAATTTGGAAATAACCAGCCTGGAAAACCAAGTTTCAAGCTTCGTCACAACAAACTGTTCTTGAACGACAAATGCTTTATCTGTGACGCATCTGTCGATCACGTGTGCGATGTAACCCGCGGCATCAGCAATGGTGGTGGCGACGACGCTCCGCCCCGTGCCTCAACTTTGGGACGCGCGAGAGGTGATATGGCCTTTCAACCTTACATCGCGTGTCAATTTTGTACACCAATGTTAGAAGTGTAGTCAACAAGCATGCCTCACTGTCTTCTGCTATTGATACATGCTCGGCTCATATAATTGCTCTAACAGAAACATGGCCTTCGGCGCATGTTCACGATTCCGAGATTTTTCATGACGCGCATCATTATTCCATTTATCGATGTGACCGCACAGCCAGACGCGGCGGTGGCGTCTTACTCGCAATCAGTAAACAGATTCCATCTTCAAGTATTATTATTCACAGTGACCTAGAAATTACTTTTGCATCACTTACGCTCGGTCATCTTAAAATAATTCTAGGAGTGTGTTATCGCTCTCCCACTTACCCATCCTCGTTTGTTAATGAATTACACGACGCCGTTAATCTCATTCGTATGCGTTTCCCATCATCGCCTCTTTTTTGATGGGAGACTTTAATTTTCCGAATATTATATGGGACTCTGGGCCACCGCACCTGTCACCGCCCTCTGTCCAGGCTCAGGAATTTTTGGACATGTGTTCTTTATTCTCACTAACCCAGCTTATAACAGATGCAACCAGAGTAACTCTTAACGGTGCAAGTACCCTTGATTTATTATTCACAACTAATCCAGAATTTGTATCCGACACTGTTCATTTACCAGGAATCAGTGATCACGTTCTTATTCATTTCCACTTAAAGATACCACATCCTAAAACTGAGAAGGTAAGCAAAATTATACTAGACTACAACAGAGCTAACTTTCAGGCTATTAATAGTGATCTAGCCACGTTTCTCGACTTCATCTTAGAAGGTTTCGATAACCGGTCTGTTGAAGCTAACTGGGATCTTTTTAAAAACAAAGTGCGCCAACTTACAGATAAATACATCCCAAAGCGGAGCATAGCCACTAACCCACGTGCCCCTTGGTATAATCCTAACCTTAAGCGTTTATCGAACAGGAAGAAACGTTTTTATCGCTTAGCTAAACACTCAAACATTAACTCCAGGTGGGCAGCCTATCAGTTAGCCTCTGAGGCTTATGTACAAGCGCTCAAATCTGCTAAGATTACCTTCATAACAACAACTCTGCCATCTCTGCTGAAGGACAATGTTGGAAAGTTTTGGCGTCTCATAAATCGAGCACACGACTCATTCATAGCACTTGAAAACCTTAACGGTGATAGCATACCTAACAACCTATGTGCTACAACATTAAATGACGTGTTTGTTCAAAACTTTTGCCCTGTTTCAAACTTGCAGCTACCAAATCTGTATCACATTGATTTTTCATTTATGTATCCCGTTTTTGTTGATGTATCAGGTGTTGCTAAACTAATTGATTCACTAAAAAAAAAGTGCATCTCCTGGTTATGATTGTATATGTACTAAATTTTTGAAAAGTACTTCAGCCTATAGTTCTATTATACTAACCAAGATTTTCCAGCAATCTCTTGACACATCTAGCCTTCCTACAGATAGGAAATTGGGAAGGTGGTTCCGCTCCACAAGTCCGGCAGTAAAACTTCACCCCTTAATTACCGCCCCATTTCACTTACTAGCACATGATGCAAACTACTTGAGCATGTAATATTGAAGTCATTAGTTAGTTTTCTCGAAGATAATGCATTTTTCACGTCTTAACATGGTTTTCGTAAAACACACTCATGTGAAACTCAGCTTTTGTCTTTCACTCATAAATTGCATCATATTCTTTATGAATCATCCTTCGCTGACTGCATATTCTTGGACTTCTCGAAGGCATTCGACAAAGTGTGTCATCAGCTACTACTTCACAAGCTAAGTTTTCTTAACCTTGATCCTAACCTTTTAAGCGGATTGAATGCTTTCTTCTTAACCGATTACAATTTGTTATTGCTAAGGGTCATAACTCATCGTTTACTGACGTACATTCTGGCGTTCCTCAGGGGTCCGTCCTTGGACCCTTTCTGTTCTTAATTTACATTAATGATCTGCCTTCCGTTGTTTCCTCTGACATCTTTCTTTTCGCTGACGATTGTGTAATCTTTCGCGAAATTAATACTGATAGGGATATTAACACTCTTCAATCAGACATCGTGGCTATATCCAATTGGTGTAAAACATGGCGAATGGAACTAAATGCCAAAAAAATGCAAGGTTATGCGTGTCGCCCGAAACACTAACACTCCTCCTATTTATCTTTTGAACAGTGTTCCATTAGAATCCGTATCATCTTACAAATACCTAGGTGTTCATATATCATGTAATTTAAATTGGACAGTGCACACAGAATACGTTATTAACAACGCTAACCGTATGCTAGGATACTTACGTCGCAACTTTTCCACCGTTCCCCCTTCTTCAGTTAAACTAATACTTTACAAAACTTTAATACGACCAAAGCTTGAATATGCTGCTTCTGTATGGGATCCTGTGCATGTAAAATTAATCACTGCCCTGGAACTTGTTCAGAATAACTCAACTCGTTTCATTCTCTCCAACTACAATCGCACTGCTAGCATAACAGCCATGAAAGCCAGCCTTTCGCTTCCGTCTCTAGCAGCCCGTCGTAGAGTTAGCCGCTTGAATTTATTCCGTAACATATACTACCATACCTTTCTTCACGACATACTTATTCTATCACCTCAAATATATGTCCCATCGCATTGATCATCGCTACAAGGTAGGTATTCCCTTTTGTAAAACGAAAACATTTTCTGAGTCCTTCCTTCCGCGCACAGCAATCGAGTGGAACCACCTTCCTGCTGACATTATATCAATCATTGATAACCAACGTTTGCGCGAATCACTAACAACCATTACTTAAGTACATGCCTGTTAGAAATTGTTATTATTACTCACTGTATCTTGCTGTTGTATTTGTTTGTATTTTCCCCACTCCCCTCTGTAATGCCTCTGGCCTTGAGGGTAAATAAATAAATAAATTAAATAAATAAATAAATAAATAAATAAATAAATAAATAAATAAATAAATAAATAAATAAATAAATAAATAAATAAATAAATAAATAAATAAATAAATAAAACGACCAGTATGTTGGCCTGCGACAGCTGCTTTAGGCTTATGTGTTTATCCTGTAGTCAGTGATACAGCTTATTAAAGTAAATCGCTCGATCGGCCATCATTGTTGGCAATTTATGTGGGACCGTAACGTTGTCGTCACCATTGGCAACACTCTCAGAATTTAGTAGACATGTCGAACTATCGAAAGAAAAGTGCCATGAAATAAAACTAAGTATTTCCTGTCCGTAATTCTCCAGATCCCTAGAACCGTCTCATTTGCACGTTTCACGGCGAAATTTTGCGATTTTAATTCATTTGATTTTTATAGAAAATTCAGGAAAGCCAGAGAGGGAGCACCGATAAATTTGCGTTATGTAAGGCCCTGAGTGTTCTTGCACCGATATGAGAACAAATGAGAACAAACGTAACATCTTTCGTAAACGACACGTACTATGTCCTGTTTCGTTACATCACAGTAGTTAAAAGCAATGTGATAATATAGTTTCGAGAAGACAAGCTGCATCGGTGCCTAACAGCACAATACATCGTGGCTGCCGTCAATGAAAGAATGTTTGGAGATCCAACCAAAATCAAAGTGACGAAGGAAGCGGTTTTCCCATTTGAACGTTTCTTCTGCAAAACCGGGAATCCGGGGCCGTTGTCATCCCAGAGGAAACTGTAGAAACTAAAGAATAATCGTTTCCACGTATTGTTCTCACTTGAATTCAAGGCGAAAGGAATCGGCGCTTAGCCAAACGTTTTACCACGCTCGTCGAGGCAGCCGCCCGCGTCTCGCGCGATTGCTACAACAGCGGCAACCATCCTATGTAGTACAGAGCTGGATGCTTTGGTGCACAACGCAATTGCCCATGAGAACGAAGCCCGCGGATTAAGCTCGTCAACCACCTCCCATTTTATAGGTATGTTCCCATCCATTGCGCCCCCCTTACTTTTTTTTTTCTTCTTTTACTACCTACCTCATTCCCGCTTTTTTTTTTTTTTTTTTTGTGCATGTGTATGTGTGTATACTACAGAACCGCGATGCTTTAGAACGTGGAAGACCCGGTATATCTCGATGTTGCGTGCAGTGACAAGGACACCACCGCTGCGGCCAGCTAACCGAACAGATGATTCTTCTTTCCTAGGACTACATCTATCGAGCCAACCAAGGGCTTAATATGTTGCACTTAGGTTTATGATTGGTTGCCAAGTGTTGCATTTAACTCGCTTTAGTTATCATGTTCCAGTCAAGTCCAGGTGATTTGAACTTGTGGACAGCTTTCCAGCTCGCTTGCATGTACAGGCGCAGCAATGTCTTCTTGCCTGCTTGGGTGCCCCTTTACTGCACGCATCTAGCGATGCGGAGCACGAAGTGAAGGCGGGACGCTGCGCATCTGGAAAATTGGCCGAGCTCGGTATGGGTCTCAGGTGACCCGTTTGGCGGTCTGTCGCAGCGGTCCCGCTTGTAATATCGCCTGTCGTTCGAGTCAGCCGCGTATCCTCAATCACCGCAGGAGACGGGATCGCCCTTTGGGTGGGCTATGTCGCCGCATCTTCCTATTTTTCGCCGTCGTTTTTTTTTTCTCTTTTATCCTTCGCTCTATTTCAGGGCATCGAAGCCACTCCGGAAGGTTTGTTTTCAATTCTGTAGCACAAAACATCGGCGTTTCTTTCCAGCCGCTTCTGTGTCTTCCATTCGTTTCTCTCTACCAATGGTTGCTTCTTAACTTGATTTCTTCATCTTGTAGAAGTAATAGTGACGCTCTTGGTGATTCTTTGCCAGCCTCATTCCGCGGTGAATTTCTCCTGCAAGAACGTGTGGTCTCTGTCGGTTACGTTTTGTGCATTTTGTCTTTCTACTAACCTCATCATTTTCGAAGTAGAATGCCGTCAGCAACCGTTTTCTACTTAATTTTTTCACTGGGGAAGATAAAAGATTGTTTGTCACCTTGATCTACTTGCGCGTTTAAGGAACCCCAGGTAGTAAAAAAATTTATCCAGAGCTCCCCTACTTCGCTTCTCATAGCGCAAGGAGGAGGCGGAGGAAAAGAAGGAAGGAAAGGTAAGGAGGTCAACCAGAGGCACGTCCGGTTCGCTACCCTACGCGGGAAGGGGTTTAAGGGGTGAAAAAAGAAGAAAGGAGAGGGAGGGAGGAAGGTAATCTCCATGTGAACACGGGCGGTTGTCCATCACTTCAGGCCTACAATAGATCCCTGAGGCCAGTTGATTTCATGAATCGAAGCAATGCCCGCGTAGCTCTGTAAGCCTGCGACGCGTGGGGCCGTGGTCTAAGAATCGTTGTCTCTGAAAATCTGTGACCTATCTGTGACTCCTGCAACTGTGAAGACACGATCGAGCCCATTTTGTGTTTTTGTAATATTTATGACATCAAACGCGATATTCGGCATCCGTTAAACCGATTAGGCGGCAGACCATTTTCTCATAGCCCAAGCGTTCCATTGGGTGTTCCACCTCGTCACTGAATCAATTTGCATGCCTGTTATTTTTTTCGGTCACATGACGCAGGAGTTGCTGTTAGTCACAATCATGACATTACATTTTAAGAGTTATATTGAGCTGGAAATAATGGCGAAGTGCTTTTCAAGGGAACGGCAGGCAAGTTGTGTGCACTCGAGGACCGAATAAGTCATTCAGGTGTTATGAGTGCATACTCTCACATCCTCCGAAATTCCCGAGTGCATTGTTTACGGGCCCAACAAGGCTGAATGTGTTTCTGCAAATGCCGCAGAATTTCAGAGCGTGACGCATCGGCTTTCACCTATATATGGCCAGAGCCAAGTTGCAGCGCTGTCCTTGGAAATGCTGTATGACCATCGTTCAGAGTCAATTTCAGGGCGGCAGTCTTCGACGAAGACAAGTGTCGTTATCGAAACGTCGAATCCGGGCTGAGGCTGCCCTTATTAGCACACTGTTAATATACTAAAGCCTCGGCTTTTACTCACACACGTTATTATAGTTTAGGAATGGTGGAAGGCGTTGTGAATGCTTTACGAAGAACAAAAATTAAGCGTTATACCTGCATCATAGTAAGCGCATAATCACTATCTATTGTATAGGAATTATTATCCCACACGCTGAAACTGAGATTTCTGAACCATACCGCGGCGTGGTGCGGCAAGGACTGACCTGCACTTTCTCTTCCCATTCCGCAGATGAAGTTTTCCTTCTCGCATAAAATGGCAGAAAGTAGCAGCAAGCGTTTCGAATGTTCAATGAAACGCAATAGCCAGTGCAAGAGATGAAGATCACGACGACATTCACTTCGAGCACATATATAGGATCTAGTCCGGACCCCCTCGAACACACCTGGACTCAGCTCTAACTCGAGCGCACGCCCACTCGAGGTCACTCAAAAACACATCAACCATCATGCGTGAGTGTCAACCGAGGGTGGAAATTAACGAGTTTGCCATTCTACGGACACGAGTAAAAAAAAAAAAGGAGAGAGAATGTTACATAGCTGATCCCTAAGCAAATAGAGGTGAAAAAAACATCGAAATTCAGACTCCAACGCACGACGCACACACGCGCACGCACGTACGCACGCGCACACACACACACACACACACACACACACACACACACACACACACACACACACACACACACACACACACACACACACACACACACACACACACACACACACACACACACACACACACACACACACACACACACACACACACACACACACACACACACACACACACACACACACCACACACACACACACACACACACACACACACACAACACACACACACACACACCACCACACACACCACACACCACACACACACACACACACACACACACACACACACACACACACACACACACACACACACACACACACACACACACACAACCAGAGTCCGGCACAGATCACAGGGAAAGGCAATTTTCAGAGACAGTGAGCAACGGTACACTACAGAGTGGCGGCGAGGGGAAATAACCGCCGTTGCAGGTCAGGGAAAGCGAAACAACCAGCGCGCTCCAACGCCGGGAGGTTTCAATCACAGTCGCTTGAATAGGCCAACCCTCTTCTCTCTTCTTTATTCGATACGGCCCCGCAGCAATCGTTCTGCTTCCTCGACCCGGGGTGCGGGCAGAGCGCGGCTTGCGCCGGCTGTGGCGTTCATTCCCCACGACCTTCCTCCTGCCCCTTCCATTTTGCTGTAGGGACGACGGATCACCTTGTTTTTTTTTTTTTTTTTTTATGGGATTTCGGGCAACAGACGGCGCCGCCTATATAGTGCTCTCGGGTGTGTATGTGTGTGCTTGGGCGCGTGGAGGGAACTTCTTGCCTTGGCTAGGTGGTTTGACGAGGGCAATAGACCGCTGGTCTGGCACGCACATGCAAACACGCGATTTCCACCGCTTGCTGCCGCGAGGTTAAGACATCGCAGTTTTTCACCGAGGCGGCGTTCCCTATACAAAGCTGCAAAGGTCAATCCTGTACCAGGACACCACGCAGGCTTCTATCCTAGTTTTTTTATTATTATTTTGGTGCTGTTTATTCGCCAGCGCTTATCCTATCTTTCAAGTTTTAAAAGAGTGTTGACACGCAACGCGCACGGCTTAAGACGGTGAACTCACATACGTGCGCGCTTTACATGCTCCAATATCGCAAATATTCGTATGTGGCCGCAGTATAAATCCAGAAAATGGCGCGATAAGGCCTCCCTATACGATTCACTGTGGGCATGGAAAAGCACCCGCAACCAGCGACCCCTTCCTAATCCTACCCTACAGCCCAGTGGGATGCAGTATACTGTTCAGCTCGAGCTTGCAGGGCCAGCTATGGTTGGTGGAGTGGGCGTGGCGCACGGTGGCTTCTCCAGACATTTCATCACTACGACTACGCACAAAACAATATTCTTGAGGCCTCCATGTCGCGCCTCAGCTGTTGATCTCCAGCGGAATAAAATGTGAGTGCTCCGTTCAATAGCGGATCATACTGTATGCATTGAGCTCCGGCTCACCTTCCATAAGAAACCAGAGCTCCGTACTTTAACCCTATTTTACACTTCATTTCATTCGCCTTCTTGTTTAAGCATGTATTAAGTAAGCTTAATTTCCACTTCGTTGCCCTGAGGAATCTGGAACTATAGAATTTTCTAGTAACACCGAAGAAAACATTAGAAGAGAAATGCTCGTAAAGGCTAATGTCTGAGTTATTGTTTTATTATTATTATTTTTAATTAAAGCGAAAACAGCATGCAGAAAGCATGGGGTGGCTGTGAAGAGAAAGCAGCAACAGACATCTACCCAACTTTCTATAACTTGTTCCCTGTTTATCGTGGTTTGTATTTATTTGTCGTCGTTCTTTCATTGGGGTAATACCTGCGTCAGGACCAATATAATACAATGCAAACGTTTTGAAGCATGCAGAGGCACACCGATCGCCAAAGAAAAGCAAAGAAAGAAAGAAAGAAAGAAAGAAAGAGAGAAAGAAAGAAAGAAAGAGAGAGAGAGAGAAAGAAAGAAAGAAAGAAAGAATGAATGAATGAAAGAAGGAAAGAAAGAAAGAACGAAAGAAAGAAAGAGAGAGAGATAGAAAGAAAGAAAGAACGAAAGAAAGAAAGAAAGAAAGAGAGAAAGAAAGAAAAAAAGAAAGAACGAAAGAAAGAAAGGGAGAGAGAAAGAAAGAAAGAAAGAAAGAAAGAAAGAAAGAAAGAAAGAAAGAAAGAAAGAAAGAAAGAAAGGCAAAAACGACTGTGCAGGAGTAGGCGCATTCGGTTTTGGGAGCAGGCCTCGGCGCATTCTACCACGCAGAGAAGCCGCGATGAGCCGGAGAGAAGCAGCTCCGCACATATTTGACGCATTTGTCAATGCCGCGGAAGGCCGCCACACGGAAGAAGGTCCACCGAACAGCCGAGTTTCGCATCGCAGGCGCTGTGCATACACGGCCATATAGTTTTGTTTTCGCCCTTCGCGCACGACTGGTTGGCCCGGTTGCCTGATCGATGTCGACATTTTGAAGTGAACTTTTCTGTCCGAGACATTTGTGCGAAGCCCAATGCACTTTTCGTGGTTTTCCGTATTTTTTTTTTCTGTCCTCTTTTTCCCGAGCTCTAGCTCTGTCACTTCATACCTTATTACAGCGATAGTTGTTATATAGAGACGTTTCTCCCTTACGCCACAGCCGTAAGGTGTAGTTAGTTCTCCTATAACGGCCATAATTATAAAGCCAGTCCAAACCTAACATAAACCATTGAAAAAAAAGAGAAAGTATAAAGTATGTTAAACAATGGGGTACGCGGGACCTCTGATTCTGAAAACTGACGCTGCTGCCAACTGCTTCTCTAAGACGTCGGCGGAAAGGACACGAAGCCACAATTTGCAGCGGCCCACGATTACATTTATAACACTCAAGTAATCCCTTTATATGCATAAGTACTAAGTTTTCATGCAAGTTAAGTTTTTTGGAAGTCGGCTCTCTGTGTTGAGGGTGTTGCTGTCTGCCTTGATAGCACGAAATACGGTGCGCAATTGACGCCGGCCGGATCTCGGGTCAAATATCACTATACTCCATCGTGCTGCACCAATCTACGAAGATCGCCATCAAAGCGACAGAACCGTATTAGGCAATGTATATGCACCAGGATCTGATGACGCTTTCCTATTACTTTACAGAAATTAACAGGCGTACAGTGTGTCAGGGGTAAACGTCTGCATGCCGCACAGGGGATGCGACCACTGTAATGTGATAGCGAAGTAAGTAGTTGGAAGAGTTGGCCCGTGTTCACGAGTACGAAAGGACGAGCACGAAGACAACATAAGCGAGGAAAACGAAAGAGCGAGCACGTCCTGTCGTCTTCCTTGTTTTCGTACATTTAATGCTCGTCTTTTCGTATTCACCGTGGTGTATACGACAACGCGGTGCCTATATGCAGTCCAAGTTTTTCGTCTCTTGTGGCGACGCCAAATGTAAATTAAAGTCGCCGCAAACGAAAAGAGACCTAGACCGGCAGGCTGAGCACAGTAGTAGTATTAAACTTTATTTAACCATTGTAACGACACTAAGCATAGGTAGTCATACGGTCGCCACTACTGTTAATTCTCTTAGTCCCAAGTGTGGCTTCAAAAAACCGTTCATCGTCTTCTGAAGCCAGGCTGGATAATTTTTGCGGCCAAATGGGAGTGTATTGTATTCATAAACATCAAACGGTGTTATGAATGCTGAGAACTTCTTCGTCTCTTCTCGCAGAGGCACTTGCCAGAAGCCTTTTCAAAGTTCAATACGAGAAAAAACTTTGCAGGCTCCCGTCTCATTAATTATTTCGTCTATATGTGGCATGGGAAACGGGAAGAGGTCGGTCTGTTTGTTCATCAGCCTGGAGTCGGTGCACAGACGAAATGTTCCATCCTCTTTAAGCGCAATCGTGATCGGAGAAGCAAAATAAGGTGTATAGGGGCGTATCACACCAGCGTCAAGCATTTTCTGCAGCTCTTTTTTCAGCCAAAGCTTCTTGTCTCTCGCCATGTTGTAGGCATTCCGTTTCACTACTGTCGTGTCTCGTAGCTCGAATGGGACTTGAAACTTTGACGTCACTCTTGGGTAGCCTCCGACAAAAAGTGGCTCTGGGTACATCCGAGTGACGTCTTCTGCTGCAGTGGGCTTGCGAAGGTCTTCCTCCAGGACTGTGAAGGAAGGCAACCGGCGATCGTCTTGCGTTGTGACTTGGCCATCCCAGTAGAGGTTTAAACGGAGCTCTTGCATTTGGTACTTCACACAACTAAGAACTATGGCTTTTACGGATGTGCTCTTGTCCTGACATGTAATGAGCACATCCCCCCATTCATTGTGCACTTGTTGGTTTCTATCATCCCCGTAGACGATGACAGGTCAATCTTTGGTTATATTTAGCTCTGGGATCTCGTTCTTGCTAACCACAGTGATTGACGCTCCGCTGTCCACGAGTGCTTTCACATCCTTTCCATTTACTTGTGCGGGAACAAATATCAGCTTGGCACGATCAGTGAGGTAAATTGCATCCTGTCGGGATGGTGAAAGGTCATCAGGCATCGTTTTAAGTATTTTCTTTTTCTTCTGTTTAGAAAAGTCTTCCACAAACGAACCAGGTTTGCCGCCTGCCTTCCGACAACTGTCGCCTCGGAACCCCGGTACTAGAGATTTTTCATTGTCATTATCGTCTGTCGTCGCATGTTGCCACTCCTGAACAAATAATTGCTTCATAATTGGCAGTAGTTATTCTAGTGTTTGTGGTGGTCCAAGTTGAACTTGATGCTGTATCCGCTTAAGAAGTCCTAGTATGATGAGGGGCATGAGCGATGAGTCGGACAGGGCACAATCTTCTGCATGCAATAGCCTACACTTAAAAAAAAAATAGTTATGAACAGGGCCGGAAACGTACTTGCAATATATTGCTCTGTCCCAACTTTCGAGCCTATTTACAGATAATGTGGTCAAAAAGTTTTTTCTCCAGTCCGCCCTAGGATGTCCTGCGTTTTCCGTCCCCCAGATCTCATACCAAGTCCTCGCGACGCCTCCGAGGTACAACCGCATGTTCCTAACCTTGTCAACATTATCCTGCCAACAATTACGGTTACAGGCATATTCATAGAAATCAAGCCAGGCCTGAGCACTCTCTGGCAATGACCCGTCGAAGATATCCGGTCTAATAAATTCGGCTGGTGTCCTTAGAGACCGTTGGAGGGCCTTTGCATTATGACTTCCAACAGCTGCTGTTGCCGCTGGCTATTCTTTTTTTCCTTGCAAATGAATCACCTCTTGCAAAATATATTTTGTTCTGAAAACATCTTTGTCTTTTTCGTAGAAAACTCCTGCTGCCTTCGTGAGCCCAT
The DNA here is from genome assembly GCF_013339745.2 of Dermacentor silvarum. Taxonomy (NCBI): domain Eukaryota; kingdom Metazoa; phylum Arthropoda; class Arachnida; order Ixodida; family Ixodidae; genus Dermacentor; species Dermacentor silvarum. The sequence goes on along the minus strand of NC_051161.1, from coordinate 36,394,644 downwards.
TTCTCTGTACTTTCGCGTCGCGATGCTCCCTATTGATATGCGCGATGGCCACTTTATGCTTGTGGTCGCTGCTATTTATCTTGAGAGTACTCATCACCGCTAGGTCACCGAAAACATGTGTGCACGTTTCAGGGAAAACAGTCAAAGTTTACGTTAACAGGCGGACTCTCCACCACAGACGCAGTATGCACCGCTCACCAGCTTGACACCATCCATATCGACGGCTGTAACGTTGACACACGTCGTCTTTGGGAAATCGGAGTAGTTCATCAGTGGATTAACACAGGATCGTGAAGTAGACTGCACGAACTTTGTAACGGCACCAAGCATAGGTAGTCGTTGTTGTTGTTGTTGCCTCAAAACATGGCTGTCATACGGTCGCCATTATTGTTTATTCTCTCTTCTTCCTCCTCGACTTCTGAAAACCATCATCTTGCGTCATCTTCTTTGTCGTCGCCCTTTACAACAATGAACGATGTTGTAGCTGACGCTTATTTCGACGTCATGTACCGCGTAGGCACATACTGAACGTGCTCGGCATCTTCATTCAGCGCTGTTTTACATCAGCTGACACCATTTTGCTTAGGAAGAATAAAATTCGCAACGCAGACAAGGACGCGAGGTCAAAGGGCACAGACGATATTATGTCGGCTAACTTACTACGCTCAATGACTCCAGAATAAAAGAGTTTAGAAGGGGGGGGGGGGGGGGGGCTCAATTGTCTTTACAGTGCACCCGCTGCGGTAGCTCAGTGCCGAAGGCGTAGCGTCACTCAACTCGAGGTCGCTGGTTCGATCCCCGCCACGGCGGCCACATTTCGATGAGGGCGAAATGCAAGAAAGCTCGCGTACCTCCATTTAGCAGCAGGCTGAAGAACCCCCCAGGGGGGGTCAAAATAAATACGAATTCCCTCCCTACGCCGTGCCTTATAATCAGATCGTCTTTTTGGCACGTAAACCCCAAAATTTGTGTTTCGTTTCTATACGTTGCAATAAATATAATTTAGCTCTCTCCTCATGTTCTTTGGCTGACCTTCACCCAGGCAGATGAATGGCTAAACACTCCCGTTCAGCCGAAAGAAAAAGAAAACAGAAAAAAAAACAGGAAAAAAACTGGGGAAAAAAAAAACAGGTAGGATGTGGACCGTTTGCAAACGGGTACCCGAGTTGGGGTGACTGGGAGGGCGCAGATGCTGCGGGGTATATGGTATAGCGTGTGCTTCTTTCAGCCGCATGCTTTAAAATGATGTGCACTGGAGGCATAGTTTTGTTTTTCATGAACAGCGACCATGGTCAGACCTGCCTTGCCGCGCGCAGGAAGTGGAGACGTATGGTTTACACCTGCTCACTTTCTTCCTGAGTTGTGCGTGCAGACACGGACGCACGCACTCGCGCAATCGCTCGCTGTGCAAACAGATCGATGACGGACGACACCCACACAGGCCCCTTCTTTGTCTTCTTTCCATTTACTCTCTTCCTGCTTTCACGTATGCAGCCAAAAAAATTTTTTTTTAATCTGATGTTTTTGCTTTGCTTCAGTTTCGTATCCCTTTTTTTTTTCTACGTCCTTTTTCTTCTTTAAAAAAATTTTGTTGAAGCAGTGAAAGTCTGTCCGACTCCACTTGCTTTCGAAGGTTGTAGAATTTCATTCCATATTCGTGCATGTCTTCTTTATTGATTATTCGAACTCGTACGACCATGTGAATCTCTTTCGGTCAGTTGTCAACCTCATTGCGCTCGACTGCCACACACACATACACACACGAAGTCTACGATGCCCGACTGAACCAGGGTGAGTTAAACAGAACTAAATATTACATTAACGTCCCACCAGTGGAAAAGGCGCCTTGGCGTATTTTTTTACGCTGTAAGTTCAACTGTGTTGCGAATTAAATCTGGAGCTTCTAAGCTGAAGCATTACGCATGTAACGCTGCAGCTTGGAAACGTTACCTATGGTTTAATAGATATATATGGGTCTAGCAGGCTGCGTGACAACCAACGGAACTACAGGGGTGATCATTTTTAAGTTTTACGGAATTTTCAAAAAATCGCCTGTGGCGGATAGTATAATTCTTGTCGATTGAGCTGGATTATTCGAAGAGGCGGACATTACTAACACGATAAATTGAAACACATATTTAAATAATTATCAAAAATTCACTAATTAAATTCTTAATTATTTATTTCACGGCATATATTGTCATTTATGAATTGTAGTCGATGAATTTGCGAGACGCATCCACTTGAAATGAATTTCAAGGAGGACGCCAGTTTAGAGATATTACTCTCTAAAGTGTGGGACGAAATACATAGGCGTTTCAGTTACTTTTATGCTTCAGTGCATAAAAGAGCGTTTTGTTAAAAAAAAAAATAGTAGAAGAACACTGCATTTTAACAGCGAGTCTGGGGGCGCATATCTCCAAACTGGTCTCATTCTGAAAATTTATTCGAAGCCGATACGGGCCTCGCAAACTCACCGGCGACAATTCGTAAATTGCAATATGCGCCATAAAGTAATTAATTAAGAAGTTAATTAGTGATTATTGATGATTATTTGAATATGTGTTTTCATTTATTTTGCAAGTAACGTCCGCCTGGCTGAATAATCCAACTAAAAAACTAGAATTATGCTAACTGCCCCAGATGATTTTGATCTAAAACAAACACCCGTTATATTGGCAATCAAATTTATGAAGGAGCCTCAAACATGGATGACATAATTATGTGCTAGTGTAGTGCGTTTGGTTTTAACGCACAAGACAAAGGCGAAATGTCCTACAGGTTTGAGAAAGATGCAGCAACCGGACGCAACGAAAGCCATGGATGAGGGTTCAACCTCAACTATACATACTGCATGGTATTTAATTCCGCGATGCGGCACGTATACGCTTGCAGATTTAGAAAGCATAATAATATTGAATGAGAAACCCGCACGATAATCCTACTACACCAGGCCGTCTCCTACCTACGTGCTTTTAACAGTACGACCAAAGTAACGGGACTGCCTTCAATACAGTTATTTGTTGTTTTAGAACATGTTATATTGTCCCGGGTTCAAATATTTGCTTCACACCGCGATTTTCACACGCCGGGGCTTCTCCATAAACACGGAGGCAACTTCGTTGACGCTCGGTGGCACACGGCAAATGGACATGAGAGAAACCGATGAAGTCGCATTTCAGCCGTCATGTTCCGCGGATATGTCTTTACTCTCCTTAACGCCGACCGTTCTCAATAATTTGAGGAGAGTGTGAACGTTCGGGAGAAGGCCTCTGTCACCATCAACCAGAGCGCCCGTCGCGTATAGGGGTAGGAGCTCTTCTCTTTGCATGGCCCCCTATTTTGCCTTCCAGATCTCTCACTCCCCTTTAACATAGGGACATGTGCCGTTCTCACATCTTCGAGGTAAAATTCAAAGGCGGGCTGTACAGACTTATCTTTGGCAACGCACGTGTCTTGGCATAGGACAAATTGGAAGCTCTGTATAATCTTGTTGTCCGGTGTTAGGCGGTTTGCAAAGCGGCGCCCGAGAGGGGTTCACATATCGTCGATAGAGAAAATGTACGAGGCTCACCTGTAGTGCTCCTCCACAGAACTATAGAAGAATAATTGACCCGATATTTTTAAGTGCCGACCGTGCACGGCGTCGCACATCGCAATTCACTCCGAATCCACGGTCTCCCTGCGTTGATCCAAAATGGAATTCCCCCGCTTGTATTGAGGGGAAAAAGAAACTGACGCTCGACTCTCTTGTCCGAGTCGGAGTGACCACTTCAGCGATAATGTTTATGCCTGTCTATGATCGACGATATGTTGGGGAAATTGGTTTCTTTGCACGCAAGCCGGTGCGTATCTGTGTATAACTGCTTGTACTTGTATTCCACTTTTGCTTGTGAAAATGGGCCAAGAGTTTCATTTCGGGAGATGGGGGAGACGGAGGAAGGGGGGGGGGGGCGGAGGGGGGGGGGGGCGTTGGATTCTTTCTTGGATACGTACCTTAGCTTCCTGTATGACTGAGGGGATTTAGCCGTGCACTGTCGTGCACTGTCGATACCGTGGATAACCACATTGACTATCGTCAGCATGACGGACGGACAAGGAACTGCAGTTTCGAGTAAGAACCTTATGGAAATGACATTAACATATGCAAATAAAACTGGAATATTAATGCAGCACAAACGCTCGACTGAAAGACAGGTGTCGGCTTCTTCGACAGCCTCCATCTATAAAACCTACAACTGTTCAATGACATCAGTGTCGTTGGATTACCTCTCTTCCCTGTTGTATTCGCATTGAGTTGGTCGTAGTTTTATACTTCACCTGCATTACGTGTTGTATGGGTACTTTAGGTACTATTGAAATTAAGGCGGAAAACGACGGAAAGACGAAGAGAAGGACATAGGACTTTTGGTGTTGCCGTCATTTCGAGCGCTGATTTCAAGTATACGTCCTTTCCAACTTTCTACCTTACTTTAAGTATATCACTGCTGCCAAGAAAACAACAACAAATATTCGCAGAAATATTCCAGGACAAGCTGAAGAAGATCCATGACTAATATTCTCGTACTGCCGCTTTTCTGCCGGCCGGAAAAGACGAGCAGAAGGCAAAAATGCCCCCGCAAGCGGAAGCGCGATGCATCGCGCTTCAGAGACGGAGAGATGCCCCCAGTGCCCGACGTCCCCTCAACGTATCGCTTTCCCAGGTTGAGTAAACACACGTATACTCGCGTTCGACTCGTCCGTGTCACGCAGCACGCCGGCAGAGCTGAACGAGGGGATGGTTGTGTGTGCGAGCGAGGCGGGGTGAAGAGGAGGGTGGGGGGCAAGAGGAATGCGGTGTGTAGCGAAGGGGTGGCCATTGGTCAAAGAAAGAGCGGGCAGCGCGATGTATGTGCGCGTACACGCGCAGCTCTGGACACGACAGTGGGGCTTCCGCTCTGCTGTACGCTCGTGCCACAGGGTGCGTGATCGCGGCGGCCACGGGCATACGAAGAGGTGTCGAGGTGGGTGGGTGTACGGCTGGCTGTTATAAATGATGTGAGCCCAGCACGCATCGTGAGCCCTGATGGTCCCGGTGGGGGCGCGCATATATGCACGTGGACGTCTGCGCTCCCTGGGCCATTTCTCCCGTCCTCTCGATATCTGTTCGCTTTGCAGAGCGCGCGTGCGCGTTCTCCTTGTTGGGGCTTTATTCTTATATATATTTACTTTCTTTCTTTTTTCTTTTACTTGAACGTGTGTGAGTGAGCCGGGGTGCTGGGCAAACAGAGGAAAGGTGTGGACAGTGGGCAGCCGAGCCTGTCGTGATGCGGTTCGCCCCCCGGTGCGCCGGGGAAACGATTCCTTCTTCCTGCTCGCGTTCTCCGTGCGCAGTCCGTACGGCGCGCCGCCTGATGTGCGTGCTTGGGCATGTGTACACAGGGCGCTTCATGGACCGGGTAACTTGAGGCTGAGAGCTTAGCAGCAGCAGTCTCCCGCGGAGTGATGATATAGATCAGCAGGAGAGTCCGAGAAGCATCGAAAGAACGAAGTACTACAGGCACGTAAAACGTCGACCCGAGATCTAGGTTGCCTGATTAGCAATCGTAAATTCATAATTGCAGGCGAAATAAAAAAATAAAAAATTGTCTCAGGAAAACGACCTTATATAGAGCTGGGTTTTAATTTTGGGAAGAGAACGAAGTCAGCGGGAGCCAAATCAGGCGAGTAGGGCGGGTGTGGAATTGATAAGCGGCATTGTTTCGGGCTAGAAGTTTGTGTGTGCGGAGAGCTCTGCGGCAAGGTGCATTGTCGTCGTGCAGCATCCAGAATATTCCGCGCCACAGATCGGGCTGTTTTCATAACTAGTGGCATGTGCACCCAAGTTAGTCTGACGGTTGGTTTTAAATATTCGGTTCCCCAGACATAGCAGCAAATATAGTGACATATAGTAGGCTACTAGACAAATCTAAGGACTTGCTCCTGTTTTACGCTTGCAGCCATTTCCTTTTTTTTTTTTTGCCCTAACAACGTTTCAAATATCTTAAAAGCAGTTGACACCCCATAACACTATAACGTACATGGCTACAGTGACACTCAATACAAGTTATACAGAAACAAATATTCGAAGATAAAATAGTCGTTCTCGTCCAGGGATCCAAACCGGCACTGCCACCTGTACGGGGCAGTTGCTCCACCAACTGCTATAACCAAAGTGCTAGCAGGTGGAATGGCAAGGGTGACTCGAAATTCTATAACAGTGATTATGCAAATCATAGTTAACGCGCCACTCTCCGGTATATTCCGGGATCCCCTTTCATGAGCCTTCCTCATACCTTGCGGCTTTACTAGACTCATATGTCTGATAATGAATATTTTTTACGACTACAGAGATCATTTTTATTTTTCCCATACGACAAAAGTGGAAGACTCGCAGACTAAAAACTTGAGAACTGCAGCTTGAATGCGCCTGAGGCCCAGCCTAAATAAATGCATGGCACCAAAACAACAACGCGTTACCAACAGCCAAATCAATAACATAACAATTAAGGTCGCACAAACTTACACTCAATCTAAATAGCGATCGCGAAAAGGCATTTTTTATACAGGGCCAGTATACAGGGTGTTTCAGCGAACACTTACAAAAATTCTTAAAGTTTACCTGTGGCAGATAGCCCAATTCTAGTTAGTGAGCCGGTCTACTCCAAGCGGCGGACATTACTTGCCCCCCAAAATTGAAATGCATAATCGACTAATTAATAAAAATTCACTAATTAAGTTTTTAACTAATTACCTGATGGCCCATATTGTAATCTACAAATTGTAGCCGTGAAGTTCGCAAGACGGATCCACTTGGAACACCAGTTTAGGGTTGTTATTTCCCGAACTCTGCGGAGAAATGCATTGGCGTTCCACTTAATTTTGTGCTTCAATGCATAAAGCGACGTTTTGTTAAGAAACTAACTGGAATGCCAATGCATTTCTTCGCAAAGTTCGGAAATTAATATCGTGAAAGAAGTGTCATCCCGGGAATTCGTTCCAAGTGGATCCGCCTTGCGAACTCCACGGCTACAATTTGTAGATTACAATACGAGCCATCACGTAATTAGTTAAACTTAATTAGTAATTTTTTTTAATTAGTCGATTATGCAATTCAATTTTTCGTGCAAGTAATGTCCGCCGCTTTGAGTACACCAGCTCATTAACCAGAATTGGGCTATCTGCCACAGGCAACCTTTAATAAATTTTGAAAGTGTTCGCTGAAACACCCTGTATAATGCAAAGATAAATTTTGCTCGGTTCTAAACCTTTCTTATAACAGGTGATAACGTTGGTGTATCGCCCACTCGGACCACTGACGCAGCGCTGAAAGGAACAGAATTGCAGTAGAACCGTTATATTAACCAGCCTAGGTTTTAAATGTTTCAGCATCTGAAAACAGTATAAAATCAAAATTCTTGCGCATATGAAATAATTCAACAAGAAGAGATCCCAAGCATGCACAACCTATACAAAACAAGAATTCCATATTAATATGTTCCGGACGTTGCGAAACATCGCTTGAATTTTTAGAGTTGTACCTTGAACATGTTGCTTTTAATTTTAACGTAAGCATTAAAAACGTTGGTAGCAGGTAATGCGAAGCTTACTCACCATACGTCTGATTCCACGAACGGCCCCTTCTTCTCCACATTTTTTTTTTTTTACTTCGGGGTTAGTACCGAGGGCATTTTAGTAACTCATGTACTGATTCTATTAATCCTCACACGCTGCCGTAAGGGAACATGCGTCATGAAATTGTTCTCAGTCGTCGTGAGACAGAAATGCACGGCTCGGTTGAGTAGGCCGCCCGCGGCACCGGAATGTGCCAAGCGAGCTTTCGGTAACTAGCCGACCTGCGGACAGATGGCGGCAGTGGGCCAACATTTTCGGCACCCGTTCGAAGCGAGGACGGGACGGCGAGCCGGTTCCCGGAGAAGATGAACACGTTTCTCAAAATAAACGCGTATAGGAGGCACACAGTTGGCCTGCGCTTTGAAGGATATTTTACGAAATAATAAAATAACAGCCTAAAGAAAAATTACATTACAATGTCTGAATGTTCAGCACATTCGCCGTCCTTTCACTAAACTACCCGAATAAAAATGAAATAAAGAATACATATTAGTAGCGCAGCAGCCAATTAAAATTTTGGTGCACAGCGCAAATTGCAGACAACTTTAATCATGATGTCATGTGTATTAATGAGTAGCTTATAACCAGTTAGTTTACCATGATCATCTTATTTGTGCCAAATGCTATATGCCGAAAAAAAAAAAACCGGCAATGACAAACCATAAAATCCCGTATATATGCCCGTACCAGATATTTGCATTTGCGTAGAGCAAATTTTTGCTCATTGCGAACACGAACCAAGACATGTCATGCACCGTGAATTCCAACGAAAGCTCGTCGTAAAACGAAAGCAAGGGACAAATCTTGCCCTGACCACTGAAGACAACCACAAAATTTACAGCTTTAGTAAGAGAACACTTAATATAAGCTCGCACGCAAACCGGCCGATCTAAAGCACCAGAAGTTGTGTATTATTCGTCTGAGAAAGGTGATAATTTTCAGCAGAAGCCGTGGCGTCGCTCAGCCGTCATCAATGCACACTCTGTGAGCTGTCAGAACCAATTCTTGTTTTTCTCACGCGGGGAACAGACTTTTCTTTCTTCTCGCGTTACAGCTGACTCTATTCTTGAAAGAAAGAGTGAAAGTGTAATCGAAGCCCAAACCTCTCTCACGCAGAAACCATATCCTGCCATTCGTTGACTTATGCGTGGGGTCTAACGTCCCGAAGCTACATTATACTGCCATGAGGGACGCCGTAGTGCCTTCGGAATAATTTTAGCCACTCAAGGGGTAATATTAACTTGCATCTAAAACTAAGTATATATTCTAACATTCTTAGTGTTTTTTTTTTGTTTTTTTTTTACAATTCAGTCCTTGAAAATATAGCCGCCGCCGGCGGGAATCGAACCAGTCACCTCGAGATCAACAGCAGAACGTTATATTAGCATACTCACTAAACCACCACAGTGGCTCTCGCGCCCTGCGTTACGTACTGAAATAGGCAAGCTCCGACTTACACACGCACGACACTTTTTAACATGCCCGTTGCGGAAAATGCCAAAAGGCACATTATCGAAGCTTAGCGCGCAATGTTGTCGTTGTCTTTCTCAATGTTGCACTGAAGGCTAACATGATCGAAGCGGAAACCTCCGTTGCACACCGATAATTAATTCTGTCCTAGATTGTGTACGGAAGCAGCCTATATATGGCTACACACACAAAACCTTTTGTCAACTGTAATGATAAGGGTGGGTGGATTTGAAAGTGGGTTGGATCGCGGGGCTGGGGGTTTGCAACGTGTGTGCATGGAAAGCGACGTCGATGAAAGAATGGACGAGTTAACAGTCGCACACGGGGGTCTCTTTAAATGCGGGCATAGGTGCCCATGCGTAGGAACCTCTTTAATGCGTAGACAATGCGTCCGGCGGGGCTAGTAGCACAGTCAGCGTAGACAAATAGGATGGGTGGAGAGGGGGGGGGGGGGGGGGGCGTATAGGTGTGAGCCCTACCGCATTACCTTGTCTCTTCCTTTCCATAACGAGTCCTAACCGCATTGTCTCTTCATGCACGCAGAATACCGTGAGGCGCCGACGCGGCAAATGAAAGGATCGACACGTCGCACCGGCAACACTTACTGAATACACGAGTGCTTCGAGCCAACGGCGCATTGAACAGCGAAGCGCTCGCGACTGCTGTTATATAATTAGCAGGAAGGGGAGGATAGCAGTCGAATTCAATTGTAACCTCATTCACGGCTGCGCGAACGCTTTTTAGGACGCGTGTGGCAGTGCCGTGTATGTTGGGGTGGATGACGGGGAAGGTGGTGTTGAGCGTTTACATGAAATGCCGTTCAGTGTGTGCAGTGCTTAGTCCGGCTGTTTCGGTAAGAGGCGTTTCTATTTCACCGTGTCCGCTCACCGCGTCTGTTTCATCCAGAGCATTCAATTCACGCATGCCGCAAACTGCATGTTTAAACGACGCGTTCTGCGTATAGGGAGGCCCACTCGTGCGGGCGTTCAGAGGTCCTTTCTTCTTTATGAGCTTTGTTGATGTGGTAGGACGCGCGGAAACTCGAAGCCGAGATAATGCGACGGTAACTTGGTCCTAACTGCGTTGAAGCTGTCGACAAGAATGGATCGTTCCATTCAAGGTGTTCGGCACGCGCCTTACGGTTGATTTTCGGGCTAGCGGAAAGGGGGAGCGGGGGTGATAAAGGACGATCTATACCTGGACCGTACTATACGGCCCCTAAGAATCATTCATTCACACAAAGGCAAAAATTAAGGGAAGCCGAACTTATATGTAAGTAGTCTGGTATAACAAATTCGTATATTTTGCAGGGAGAGGAATTCTGGTAAGAGCGAAACTCACGTAAATGGGGAGAAGAGTATATATCTTTCTAAGACTCTTTGTACAATACATTGCACATTGCCTTCAACCTTCTTTCGAAGTTCAGTCGGAAGTAATTATGCAAAAAATTAAATCTGGGTATCAAGAATGGTGCATGCGTAACTTTAAAGAAGTGATATACTCATATTCTTGTCATTCGCTTTCGAGAAATTTGACAATAAATTCATCTAGACCTCTGTGTCGTCCCCGACGGACGTACGCAACCTTGAGGTGTGCTTCGAAATCACTGAGATTGCGCGAAAATACCGGACGCGGTCGCAACATAACAATATGCTGCACGTAGTTCCATTCACGCCTCAGCGTTTAAGTAATTAAATGCATTTTTTTAGCATAGCAAACATGAGAAGATGACAAGGAAAGTTATGTTTTTCACTTACATGGAGACGCAGTTTTTTGGCGTCTAACCATGGTATTTAATTTTTCTTAATGTTTTTGAAGTTCATAACATAACAGTAGACAATAAAAACCCCATTGAAGAGCGATTACGTAGTTGGTGTGCGGGTCTCAGGAGGACACACACACACACACACACACACACACACACACACACACACACACACACACACACACACACACACACACACACACACACACACACACACACACACACACACACACACATATATATATATATATATATATATATATATATATATATATATATATATATATATCATTTTGGAAACGCGAGGAAGCTTATACTGACGTATGTCATTTTGACCCCAATTAATCAACAGTATACCCCATTGACTTATCAAAAACAGGCTACATTTCAGAGAAAACGCCGTTCAGTCAGATGTGAACGCATTTATGTTCTTTTAGCCACCCTCTGACTCACCATGGGTGGCTTGGGAGAAGCTTGTCGACTTAAACAAAAGGCAGTTTTGTTCCAGTGTGAAAATAATAATAATAATAATAATAATAATAATAATAATAATAATAATAATAATAATAATAATAATAATAATAATAATAATAATAATAATAATAATAATGTAACCACTTCTAGTTTGTGTAAGAGTGATGCTGTCTATTTTTTCTTATTTCCGGTTCATTTCCAGTTTGAAGCCCTGCTCAAAACATTAAATTACACTGGTGCTTGAGATCGTCGTTCAAGCGTTGTTGGGAGTGCTTTATTAAAGTTAATAAAGTACAGCTCCACGAACCAGCCTATGAATGATTAGGCGCAACTTTATTGTTGTTTACACAACTGTGTATTGTTTGGCAGTCAGATTACGTAAATACGTTTCTGTAGCATACGCGTAAGATTGTTATGTCCTAACGAAAATTAAATAGGTTCCTATGGTATGCGGGGAACCTATTTATGAAGTGATAATACAATAATAAGCAGCTCATGAAAATTTTTCTTTTCTAACGAATTTGGAAAATATTGAAGCCAAGGATGTCCTCCAATATGACATTATGTGTTTTGTTCATATTAGTCGCATCGCGTGTTAGTTGCAATGCAATTACCCGGAGTGGATGTAATCAAAGTAAAGGTATTTGAATGAGTAATTGTTCAGACAACAAATAAAATTTAGGACAAACGCGTGCAATGACTCTTAGTGTGCAGCAAAATCAAACCCATATAGTTAATTGAAGAAAATGTGTCCTCTTTTAAAGCGAAGCTTTCTTTGTCTTTTTCCCCAGAGTTTGACGTAGCTGCTGCTGCTAGATTTCTTGCCGAGTAAACTGGGCCGACACCGGAGGTGACGTAATCAAAGCTGGGATGATTCGAGAGACTGTGAAGGTGGACGCCTGGTGGGCCGATCCTGTCAGCATGTGCAGGGTGCCTCTATTGGGGAAAAAACAATATATACCCAGTACCGTAATCATATATGATCGTACTGGCTTTATATGGAATCATACGGGGGGGGGGGGGGGGGGGGGGGGGGGGGTCATACGTACAAGATCCGACAGGCTCATACCATACAGGACTATGTATGCAGGGCATATGCGGCATACGGGATGTTTCAGTAGGGATGTGTCTTGGCAAGGCTTTAAACACTGTTTGTACAGTAAGCCGACCCTGGAGGCAGTGTAACCTGGCTTATCCATGGCTTATCCTTATAATTCTGTGTAACCTGGCTTATCCTTGCCTTGGCTTATCCTTATAATTCTGTCGCACTGCAGTTGCTCACGTGTAGCAAGTGAACCTTGCTTCTTTACCTCTTTCTCCAGGTTTGGCTTCGAGGTCTCGACTAGTAGACGTAGCGGGAGTTCTTCCACACATCTGCAGTGCAGAGAGGGAAAGCACAAAGAACAGCTGCGATGTTATAGCGTAGAGGAGTTTGGAGAAGGTGGAGCTGCGTCATGGAACTGGTTTATGCGTTACAAGTGGTGAATTAGCGCTGCAGGTTCGGCTATCTCGGTTGGACTCATTGTAACAAACAGAACTCAGCGCTAATATTTAGCTACTGACGCGCATTTTTGTTTGTTTGGGTAAATTCGACCCTAAATTACTTTTACCATGCGTTTTGATTCAGAGGTGCAATTGATATTTCCTTTGGGAGGGGTGTGGACATGTTTAAGGTAAAAACATTGCGTTTCGTATTTCTCAGTACGCACACCGCTGCTTGAACTTTTACCTGCACTGCGAGACCAATGGCGACTCGGTATTGAGAGTGTGAAAGAAGCTATCACATGTATGAATATGTTCGAATATGAAGCAGTGACGATCATTCACTTCACTCAAGGAATAAATATTTCAATGTGGTTGATCCTCGTTTTTTCAACACAAGCAGTGCCATCCCGTGCATGGCATAATTATAGCGTCTACATGATGCAAACATTACAGCTTCATAAAGTTGCACAGTAGCTACATTACTTTAAATCAGATCACATCAACATATTTATGGAATTAACACAAGCATTAACCCAAAGACGTTTCGCGCCAGCCTATTCCCACAGGGCGTCGGATCCGAATGATTTTTTTAGAGGGCTGTAAATAGTTCAGGGAGAAAATATTAATTGCCTTCGCACGTTACAGAAAAACTATCGCTGTACATTAGGGGGCGTCTCCCCTTTAATACGTCCGTGAGAAGTATTTTATTTTGTTTTTGGGTATAACGCCCTAATGCAACACAGGGAATATTGAGGATTTGTGTATTGCGATACATTTTCACCATCCCAGGTTCTTTAATATGTGCTTGAACCTAATTACAAAAGTATTGTTGCACTACGCCCACATCTCTCATTCGCATAACCATCAAGTGTAGTGCACGCTAACTGTCACCGCTTAAAGTCTCCGAAACCATACTGCTATTATTACCACCTCTCCTGACTCTCCAACAGCTATGCCTGACCTAAGGCAAGAGGAAAGCGATCTCGTTTTTCAGCAAAGCATCCGACAATACACCTCCATCGAACGGCTCTAATTGCCAGTTTCCGTTTTCACGGAAAAGAAGGTTCTCGCAGTGGACCTATATAGAGGGGCCTAAACAGTAAGAGGGGCACTGGCGGAAAGGAGATGCAGACACAAGCATATAGGCATGCACGCCTCACACTCTGTAACACTTCGGTGAGAGCGAGAAATTGAAACAACAATGCAAACAAAACGCGGGCTTTCCTGCAAGCTCCGAGCGTTCCTGCGGCTAGCCCCCACAGAACAGCGCACGGGTCCGTAGCACTCTCGGGCGAAGCGGCAAACAATGCCGCGCACCGTCTCCTCCCCTCAACCGAACAGAGCAATTAACCCAAACTGGGCAACCCAGACCGACCGAGCGCGGCGCGAGGTACCACCATCGTTGACCTTGAATCCGAGGAAAAAAGGAGAGAGAAAGGCGATTGCTTTTACCCGGAAAAGCTATACGAAGCAAGAGGAACGAAAGCGGCCTCAAAAAGCCGCGCAGAGCATTTTTTTCTTTCTTACCATCCTGCCCTCCCGAGCCAACCGATGCTCGTACACACATAGAAAGAGTGTATAATAGCTTTCGTATGTACCGAAGATTGCGGTATACGCACGCATAGACGCCCGCAAATCTTGCGGCATGGCTTCAAATTTAGCCGAGGCAGGCCTTCTACGGATCATTCGCAGGCGCTATAAGAGTGCAGAAGCGTCGTTCAAGGTTGTACATACGTTCCACTCTATACGTACACACGCAGTGTAATGCTTCCACGTGGAGGGAGCCACGTTTCAGGGTGGGAGGCTTCGGCCACGCCCCCAGATCTCTCAAGTGGTTTTCACGTCATGATGAAGCACTGAACGCGTTATTAGCACCATTTTCGTTATTTCTTTCTTTCTATTTCTGCTCTCCTCTGTGTCCTCACTTTAGGGGGGTCTCAAGCAGCGAGCATTGGCTTGTGCCACTTCCCCTTCCCCTCCTTTTCTCTTTCTCCGTGCGGCTGTCTTCGTTATATCCTTTTCATCACGCTTGTCTTCTATCTTTTTCGAGCGTTTCCATTGCATGGAGTCGGTACGCAGACCCGACTCTACGTATACGCGATCCCTCCGTGGCTATGGGTCAGCGCGAGGGGCTCCGGATGTTTTTTTCGACGACGTTGATCGATGCGGTTAGGTGAGTGCAAGTTCGTTCTGCGGGCGCGCAGTAGTCGAAGTATGTAGTACGTGTGCGCCTCAGAAATCACGAGGATGCCCAAATAGAGAGCGAGGGAGAAAAACGATTTAATATTTGCGGCAGCTTCGTAACGCTGAAACCTGAAGGAGCTTATATACGCAGACCATTGCCATCATGTTCCCCGTCATCCATATTGTGGGGACTGGCGCATGAAGCGGAGTGAATTTTAGGCTCGACCTTAGCACTTACGCATAGCTTATAGGCACTCCCGAACCTGCTGTGTCCGGCGGACATTCAGCTCATGATATAACAGCGGTGGGTATCTCGTGCTTCGAGCAGCTTCAGCCTTGCAGAACTAAGTACGCCAGAACTGTTGCACATGAGTCTCATCAAGAACCTACGCATATTAAGGCAGTAAGACATTGCGCGGATTGAAATAGAGCATCTTCTCCTTCGTCGAAACGACGTAAGGACAGGTACTTTATACCAGAGCAATAACTTAGGGGATGAAGTAACCAACTATGATGGCCAGAAAGCGTCACGCACACGTGCACATGCGCCCGCGTGCCAAAGCACTCACGCATGCACCCACGCAGACGTACTAACACACAAACGCGCGCACACACACGCACGCACGCACACACGCACACGCGGGCAAATGTGCACGTGTGCGTGACGCTTTCTGGCCATCATAGTTGGTTACTTCATCCCCTAAGTTACTGCTCTGGCATAAAGTACCTGTCCTTACGTCGTTTCGACGAACCGTACTTAACAAACGTATTCATCTCTACGTGGTGTTTATGGGGCTCTGGCGTTGGACAAAAAGGCACGGGTTCTATTTCCAGCCATGGCGACCACATTTCCTCTGGGGGGAATCGAAAAACACTCCCTGTACAAAGATTCCAGTAGAAGTCCCCAGAACAAAAACAATACGCAGTCCCCCATAGCTTTGTGATGGTAGATTTTGGTATGCTACCAACCGCAATGGCTCAGTGGCTGTGGCGTTGCGCAGCTGAGCACCAGGGTTCGATTCTCAACTGCGGTGGCCGCATTCCGATGCGCACGGAGTGTAAAAAATGATCGTGTACTGTGCGTCGGGTGCACGCGAAAGAACCCCCAGGTGGTCAAAATTTTTCCAGAGTCCTCCATTACGTAAAGAGATCTTGTCGTCGTCGTCGTCGTCATCATCATCATCATCATCATCATCATCATCATCATCATCATCATCATCATCATCATCATCCTACATTTATGTCCAGTGCAGCACGAAGGCCTCTCCCTGTGATCTCCAATTACCCCTATCTTGCGCTAGCTCATTCCAACTTGCGCCTGCGAATTTCCTAACTTCATCACTCCGCCTAGTTTCCTGCCGTCTTCGACTGCGCTTCCCTTCTCTTGGTATCCATTCTGTAACTCTAATGGTCCACCGGTTATCCGTCCTACGGACATGGCCTGCCCAGCTCAATTTTTTCCTCTTAATGTCAACTAGAATATCAGCTATCCCCGTTTGCTCTCTGATCCACACTGCTCTTTTCCTGTTTCTTAAAGTTAGACCTAACATTTTTCAGCGATGGAAGAGATGTTGTATACATCTCCAAATAGATTATGGATATGTATACAAAACTGCTAAAATGAAATGCATGTACAGTATACCTCATTAAATCAAGCAGGCTAGTTGACTATTTGTCACCGCCACATTTCAAAGGCATGCAAATAAAACATCATCATCATCTTCATCGGCTACTGCTCTGCTTGGACGTGCGATAAATAAAGGAGCACTCTGGGAAGAACAAAGCTACGGCAATGCAAGAGCAATCGAGAACGAGTTCCTGCGAGTAGTTCGCAAGTCGTGGCACAAAACGCCGTTCACAATTCAAGTTCACAAACTAGAAAATAAGTGTCAATGATGTCGGTGTGAAAAAAAAGAACGAAAAACAGACACCACCACAATATGTCCTACACCATAATATAAGAACGTACAATGAACAATGAACATAGAAGGTCACATCTCCATGATCTATGTTGCCGCAAGGATCACTAACGTCGATGCACATATCTGAATAAGTGTAAATAAGAATCATAAATCGCCCAACATCTTCCAAGGTATTCTAAGATTTCAAATTATTGTCCACGATTCTCGTTTCTTCAAGAGAATTGACAGTTGCACGAACTGTCCATATTTGTGATTGTTCTGTTGGCCACACACCCAAGAGTTTCTGAGTTTCTCCACATAGGATAGGGCGGCCTTCTATCAAGCATCAGCATTTATTTTGGCAGCTTGCTGCGGCTAGCTGGGCATTCGCTACAACAAAAAAGAAAGTGTTCTATATATATATATATATATATATATAACACTTGGTGTAGGTTGTGCGAAGTCGTAATCTATGTATTAATGTTTCTATAGCGTCGCTGACCTTAATCGGGAAGCCGCGCTTCATAAAGGAATATATCCTGAAAAATATTGAGAATTGAACAATAATATTGAGCATTCCGCAGTCCTCCACTGCGGCGTACTTCATAATCAGATCGTGGTTCTGGCACGTAAAAACCTATAATGTTTTAAAGCTTTGGACAACGTATACGCAAACACATACACCGAATCAGCAGATAGAACTGTAATGCATGTCGAAAACATCAGTCAAAAACATTTCACCAAAGGGACACGTAAGGAATCTTAAGTGTCTCTGCCAAATTCCTTTTTGACAGATGAACTAGCGAAATTTCATCTTTTATATGTGTCCAGCGTGCCATAGCATCTACAGCATCATTCGCAGCAATTCTACAATGACTTGGTACCAACTGGAGTACTATCTTACTGTTCCGCTTTTGTAATGGTGTGCGCCTTTTGTATCTCATGTACATTAAAGCATCATTCGCATGAGCAGGAGCGGAGGTTTACGCCGCGCCAAGACCACATTCAAGTACATACACAGACGAATCATGTATTGGTAAAAGTTCTACCTCAGCGTTCTTGATTCTAATTTACGGGGAACAAGCGGCTATAACAAATTGGGTCACATCACTCCTCCAACCACGGCAGAACTTTTGCGCAATTATCGTCGCAATTAAACTGATATGTTCACAAAGACGGCGTCCCTCATAAGGCACTGTACTGTTTAGGTACGTTAAACCCCTTAATTTATTTTTTATTTTGGTTTGTTGGGCTTGCCGCTTGACACTCCACGAATCCTTCTATTTCAACGGGAGCTTAATACAGAACGGTTAGGTCCATCACTGCCAATGAGAATCTGTACGAAATCAAAAACGGAAAGGCCACAAAAAGATAGCAAAATAAATAGAAAGCAAAACGAAAGAAGAAGGGAAGAAACATGCTATCTGTTTCCTTTGTCCTTCTTCTCTTTCTCTCCGTTATTATTTTTATTGTTTCTTTTATTATTATTTTGCACAATACGAACAAAGACACAGCGCAAAGCGACACACTCCTGCAGGGAAGAAATACTGATCAATAACGTTTGCAGACCAAGGGCAACTTGTAATCAATGAGATCGTCCGGCCAGATTTGCTTCCGGTGTGTATCGGTCGGGAAGGCGGCGGCGAAAATGCGAGTCACGTCTGGCCACTTTATGACTAGTTTTCGTCCCTGCGGTGTTTCACTCTTTATCCATTTATATATTTACCCTGAACGTTGCCCTGGAGACGCACACAAGCAGCGAGGTTGGTAAGGGGGGGGGGGGGGGGCAAAACAATAAAAGCGCGCATGATCTGTCAGTTAAAAAGCAGCAGGTAGGTATGTAGCGGGTAGCAAACACAAAGAAAGCCACAATGCATGAAGGCACAGGTGCACTTAGGCAAGGTCGACGCCAGACATGGCAATAAGACGGAACTGCGGCAAGGAAGCTGATAAATGATCACTTGGGTAATATGATTATGCGATGGCATTTACATTGATTTTCAAATCAATACCTCGCATTTTATCTCTTTCGCGGCACATATGATAGGCAGCACAGTGCGAAGGAAATGGTACAAGCTTTTTTTAACACACACACAAACAAACAAACAAACAAACAAACAAACAAACAAACAAACAAACAAACAATTAATGAATGAATGGTGGACAGAGTTGTTGACTGGCTGACTGATCATTTGTAGTGCTGCAATCGGTTATCATCATTATGATTAAGAAAATTATCGTTCTTATTTATGTATTTTTAATACTGTTATCTCATTTCCTTACTCTGCTATAGAACATGAATAAACTGAGTAGCCGAAGCACTCTGTACATAACTCTCTACAGCACTCTCTTCTCAATCAATGTAAAACAGTGCTAGGGCAGTGCTGCAAGTACACTGCACAGAAGCTCGAAGTACACGAGCTTGACTGGACTCCATGCTTATCACAGAAGGTGCAGTGAATCCATGCATTGAACTCTCTACATTGTTGCTATGCCCAATTATAGGTTGTCAGTTTGTCCTTCTTGGTGCATGTAGGATACAGCGAGCATGATGTTGTATACCTCTTGTTAAAGCCGCTGACCTTCTGAAATTTCACCTTTACTTGACACTCAGCCAGAAAGAAAAAAAAAGGGGGATGAAGATGCCATACAGTAATGCGTTTCCGCCTGACAACTCTCTACATCTATATATCCAAATCTGTGCATGTGTCTGAGGGAGGAGGTAGTTTTCAATCACTGATGACGCAAAAGAAGATATGTATATATGTAGAGTTATAGGGGAACGGGGTGGGTGCGTTCAGACCGACTCCTAAGACGTCTTATATTAAAAAACAGTCGTTACTTAAACGATTATCAATATTGCTTGGTGTTAGGAGACCGCAAAACACTCCACTCCCCTCTCCCTTCGCCTACACCCCTGTAAGGCACACTGGGCAATAGATGTTCTCCGCTGTATCCAAGAAGGAACGTCCATTCTATAGACGGACGTCCAGCTTTCCATTTTCAACACGCATGCTGACATGTAAATATATAAGCTCACCGAAAGATTCCGAAAAGCAAGAGTTCCATGCAGGGTATGCAACGAGCGATTAATCTTCACTCCCAATCTCACGCCTCAGCGCAACAACAAACAGACCCAAGTTTTCGCAATCGCACTTTATTTTTTTCCCTTTAAATTTAAATCAGCGACGCCCCCAGCAGCACAATCACGCGAGGCTTATACAAGAATGGCGATGGCCTTCGCCTGCTGCAGCTACGCAAGCGCGCGCATGTATACACACGCACAGACTTGAGGCGCTGCGCAACACTCATCGTCGAGTGGAGGCTGAAATCGAGCCACGTCGCTCGGTCGTTGCGGCTCGATCTCAGGGAGCGCAGCTGACCCGAACCCCGGGCTGCTTTCTTTACGGCTTCCCTCGGAAACCCCGGTCGGTCGCGTCGCGGGTCGTAATTCTCCTATACTCCTTGCTTTCTATACTCTGTATTTGTGTGTGTGCGTGTGTAGGTACGCGCGTTTACGCCATGCTTCTTTGTGCGCTCTACCGACATAACAGGAGTGGCGCGCGCTCTTGCTTTGGACAATGGCCGGTCGGTTGCCGTTCGGGGCTGCCTTCTTTATTTCTTTATTTGTTTGCTTGTTTGTTTGTTCGTTCTCGTGCTCATCATGTTACCTCGCTCTTAGTCGTGTATTCTCAATCTGTGTTCCTTTTGTTTTCAAGAGTTTGACTCGCCAGTGCCGTTCTTGCAATGTTGGTTCCTTCTCCTCGGCCACCCATGCAAGAACACGGGAACCAGATGCACTTGACCAGCTGTGGGTTTCAGGCGTTCACAATCGGCTGACGCTCGTACGCAGGACTATAGTTTTGTAGCATATAGGCATGGCTAATGCTGATGCACGCACGGCGTTTTCTTCTCTTTAAGTGCGTTTTTTCTGGTGACGTATACGTGTATCATGTCACGTAAGCTATACAAGAAAGCCCATACACTGTACAGTCGTTTAATTGAAACTATACAGACCCGAAACCCTATAGTGATGTACACCTTGCGTGGTTCAGTGTGTTACTACGGGGCAACGTGAGTCGATGTATATTGACCGTGATTCGGGTTTAGAATGAAAAAAAAAACAAGAAAAAGCAAAACGAACTATTTGTCTTGGCCTCTGAACGTAATTTTTTTACGCTCGCTGCACGTTAACACGTAAGGAAAGTGTTATGCAGATATAAACCTTTCGCACTCAAGTAAGGCAATGGGTTTCTGTCGGAAAATAGTAAGTGTTGCGCAGTTATAGTGCGCAGCAAAAAAAAAAAAGCGCGAAAAATAAAGAAAGAAATAAAGAAACCATCAGAGACGGAATAAAGTTGTGCTCCAGTACCAGTTCTCACTTTTAC
This sequence comes from Dermacentor silvarum, assembly GCF_013339745.2. Taxonomy (NCBI): domain Eukaryota; kingdom Metazoa; phylum Arthropoda; class Arachnida; order Ixodida; family Ixodidae; genus Dermacentor; species Dermacentor silvarum. The sequence continues at coordinate 36,373,324 of NC_051161.1, read as the reverse complement.
AGGACAAACTCTGCAATGCAACAGCTACTATAGGAGCGCCACGAAAACGCTTGAAGTATTCTTTAAATATGTAGGGCCTAAATGACTTTGTCCACTTTGCTATCCCAACGCTCGTAAGGAGCCGGATGAGGGAGTGAAAGAGAAAGGGAAGAGATATGTGTACTAGATAAGGCACGGCGTGTTCATGGCGGGGCACTCAAGTTTGTCAACTTCAGGTGCTGAGGAAGAGATAGTTCTTGCTTTCTGGGAGTATAAGTTGGGAAGCCAGGCTACCAGGACGTTTGATTCGGTAACAGGCCGAACATCCATATACTTCTATTCATTGAAGTCAGCATATGTCTCCATATCCCTTCTGTAAGACAATAACAAATGTATCCTGAATTTGACTGATGATGCCATGAACAACTTTAAAGTGAATATATATATATATATATATATATATATATATATATATATATATATGATCGTTCTGATATATTATAATTAAGAAAATTGACTTCTTTTTTGTCTTTTTTTGTAATCTTGCCATTGCCTTCCCAATAACGACTGGCGCTCTTTGGCCACATCTGGCCCCTTGCGCCCATAAACTCCAATAATCATTAACCATCATCCATAGCGCCACCAAATTCGATCCTGCGGTTTCGACGTGTTTCTGAACTCACCGATTACGACTTCACTTCGTAACACTACCGTTGACTTCGCTGTTTGGATTGTGAGATGCGCAGAAGTGATGAGCACTAGTTGGACAAGGAATTTCGCTGAAGCCAACGTTTCGACAAGGGAAGTTTGTCTTCGTCAGTGCAACCACATCTCCATCCAGCCTCCATCTTACAGTGAACTTTCTTCTTTGGACATGGCCAGAATAACTTTGCGAAGATCATCGATGGTTGCTACCCTTATGCAAATACAAAGCTACTCGCTGCTCAGCATGGCTCTTGTGCTTCACGTTCTTTAGTTGTCACCGATATAAAAAAGAGAAGAAAACATAAAAAATGAATTTCTAGGGTTTTACGCGTGCCAAAGCCACCACGTGATTTATGAGGCACACCACGTGCACAGTCATGGACTCCGGATTACTTTTGAACACGTACACATAAATATATAAGGACACAAGTGTTTTCTTTTCTTTTTTTTTCATTTCGGTCACAATGAAATGCAGCCGTCGCGCCGGGAATCAAACCCACGACCTTTTGCTTAGCAGCACTACGCCATAGCCACTAATCCGCCACAACGAGTGTCGCCGACATGCTATATACTTCCTTTTGATCGTCTATGCAGAAGTAAAAAAAAAAAAAAGCTCGTTATATTGAAATAATCTATAAACAGAATATGAGCTGCTTTGTAAGTGATATTTTGTCAAAAAATATAGGTTTAAAGGAGCGACAGTAACATGGGAAGTGCACTCCAACAGCCCGCACGCTCGTAAAGCATGAACCAAGGTCACGCGCGATGGTGGAGAAATGACAGTACAGCATTCTGCTGACGCCAGTGATCATGTGCCTTATCTCTCACTTAACATCGCGCGAAACAGTCATAGCCTAATATCGTTGCCACCGTGTAGATAAACACGAAACATATCAAAAGGTCACCGTCTATGCTGCATCAAATGGTTTCGTGCGTATTTCCCGTTTCGCATTCCGTACTAAGTGAAGTTCGGCGCCCATTCACTTCAAATATTCTTGTCTAAAATGTAGGCGTTTTAGTCGGGCCCACAAAAAAAATTTTAAATAGAGCGACATTTCAATTAACGCAATACTATTTATTGAACAGTGTACTGTATGTCGCTTCCCGACGAACCTTGCTTTCGACGGTTATGTGTGTTACTTCTCCGCTGGCGTTCAATAGGCATGTCATTGGGCGATGACATATTTGATAGGAAGGTGCGACACCTCCTGTGTTCATGCGTCATGACAGAAGCTGCGTCAACATTAAAAATGTGCTTTGCCAGTTTTATACTTGATTCTTCATACATTTCGCGTCTCAACCATACAACTTATATGGCCACGGAAATGTCGCAGCCTACGGCCACGCAGCTTTGTGGGTTTGGAGGTGCAGGGAGTTTATTGCATTTAATGAAAGGAATGCGTTTTCTGTTATGCTCATTTACGACGTCATTTTCCGTTACTGTATTCGTTGTATTCCTAATTTCTTTTCTAGGTTGCAATTGAACTCACACAGACGAAGGCACCATTTCCAACCCCATCCCTCGCAAAGATTCCGTAACTGCTTTTTTTTTTTTTTGAGTTACCACTGACAGCAGCATTCGTAATGAACACGATCAGTTTCAATGCGTATGAGATACTGAATGGACCGAAGCGGCTATAACGCCGGCATTCAATGCACTGACAAATTGGGTACCGTGCAAAGTAGAGCGAATGAAAGAAAAAAGGAGGATAACGTTGCAGCCAAGCTGCCAAAACAAGCGTCGAAGTGGTTTCTCGAACTGAAAGCGTTCATTGCGCAGCGAAACCGAAGTGAGAGAGCTTTCTTGCGGCCAACCGAGATAGCGCCGAAGAAGCAGCGACCGAAAGGAAAAACGAAATAAGAAACGCCAGAAAGGAAAAGAGAGCACACCGGTGTAGGGGGGTGGGAGTAGATGGTTGGCGGTGGCTGCTGGGCGCAAAGAGAAGAAATGAAGCACGCGCCGCCCGCCGCCGCCGCCGCCAACGACCGGTAGCGACCGAGAAAACGCGCCGAGCTAGCGCAGCAGCAGCAGCAAGCATCGGCGGCGGCTGTGGCGACCGCGCGTGTTCTCCGCCGCCGCTACCGTCGGCGAGGAGAAGCGGCCTCCCAGTGCGGCCGGCGCGGCGCAGAGCCGGCCTCTCCAGCTCCGGCGGCCGCCCGCGCGCCCCGACCGCTCCTCCTCCGGGCGAGCTTCCCCGCCAACCAGCGCGGTTTTGCACGTCAGCCCCCTCGCGCGCGCGCGCCCGCGTCGCCCGCTGCGGCAAGCCCCGCACACCCACACGCGCTCGCGCGTCACGCACGCACACACACAACGCAACAGGCGCTCGCGCGCCCGCGCCGCCGCTTCCAGCGCTGCCCGCACCGCGGCGCGCGCTATTCCTCCTCTCTCCTTTGCCTCTTACTTCTAGGCGGCGATGGAGGAAGAGGGAGGAAGTGGGGTGGTTCTTACTTTTTCCCGATTCTTTCCCCGCAAAGGAGGAGAGCAGCGTCGTTAACGCTTAAAACCTGGAAGAGGAGGCGGCGGTGGGCGAGAGAGGTCGCGGGTGGCCGCGAAGAGGAGGGAAGCGGCGGTGGTGGCGGGGAGGCGCGCGGTGCGAGGGGTGGGCGAGGAGGCAGCCGAGGCGGTGCGGCGGCGGTGCGGTCTGGCAGACGGCCGATTCGGGCAGAGCCCGCAAACCTCAGAAGGGCGGCGAGTGCGCGTGCGCGTGCGCTGGTCCAGGCAGCGTTCAATGCATCTGCCGGCGGCAGCGGCCGACCAGGGCAGCAAGCAGCAGCCGCCGCGTGAACAGCCGACGCCGACGCACCGCGAGCCGTCCTCGCAGCGGCGTCGCAGGATGGCCGAAATGGTGCTGCCCGGTGAACGGGCCCTCACCCAGGTGCTGGCCGAGCACCCGGGCGAACTGATGCGTACGGGAAGCCCCAACTTGGTGTGTTCGGTGCTTCCCAGCCACTGGCGCTCCAACAAGACGCTACCGGTGGCGTTCAAGGTGGTCACCCTCGGGGACGTTTGCGACGGGACCCTGGTCACGCTGCGCGCGGGAAACGATGAAAACTACTGCGCCGAACTGAGGAACGCTTCGGCCGTTGTCAAGAATCAAGTGGCCAAGTTTAACGACCTCAGGTTCGTCGGCAGGAGTGGAAGAGGTGAGTTCTGGTGCTCCAGTTTCCTTTGATCCCTGCCTGATTCCTCCGTCGTTCCCGATGAGCACGTGTGGGGTTCGGCGAAAACGTGAGCGTTAAAGTGAAGACAATGTCTGGTGACGTGCCTGAATAGTTGGGTCAGTGATGGCGCGATGACAGCAAGCGGAAAAGACAACGTTTGAGGGCACGCACACTTTAACTGCTTGCTACTAGCAAGTAATTATTTGCTTGACCATGTGATCGATCATAATGTCAAGTTCGAAAAAAAAAAAAGATACATTGTCATTGGACTCTCTGCACTGACAACTGCTCTATTTCTTGCAGTTTAGGATGTCGCAAATATCATCACGTGCAGATTAATTACAGTGTGCGCTCAGAGACCATTCAGATAGCACACGCGTTATTCGCCGCGGCCGCCCGCTACGTTATGTCACCTGCCACAAAGTACAACTATGCATTGAAGCTACGATATAGTTCCATTTCTCCTGCTAATCGCGCGTACATATAGTGTTGGGAATGTTCCCGAACATACATTGAACCTTCTCACTGATTGTTGAATAGTTTGCTGTGGAAACTGTTTCTAATTTTTCTAATCTTTCAAAATTTGCGCGACTGCTATGTTAAGACTTGCGCTTCGCAGGAAAGTTCCACAGGAGTCGCAACCGTGCGCGCGATGTCAGGGGATACGTGTTCGCTCGCTCTACTTTCGTTGCAGGAATCTTTCCGCGAGCAGCGCGCGTTTTCTTTCATGCGTGGTAAACTAACATCTGGTGCCACAGAAGTGCGGCATCGTTGAAATGTGAAAAGAGTGTCATATCAAAGGAGCAGCTTTCGGTTTACCACAGCTTGGTGTCATACCACTGCAGGCTGGAATGACAACGCCACACACCGTTTTCTTGTCATGCTTGGTGGCAGGAACGCTCCTGCCAAAGTGAAGTCCTTGTTCACGGTCAGCAGAAGTCCTTGTTCACGGTTTAGGGTCTTTCGCAATATTGCAGTGACAATATGATGCAGTGAGAAACCTATCACTTTTCTCGCAAATGGTGTGGATGGAACTGAGATGCACTTTGTAGTTGTCAAGCAATGACGCAAAGTTCAGGGTCTTTCTGCAATGCTAGCATCAGTGGCGCACCGACGGGGGGGGATTCGGGGGTTGTAACCCCCCCCTGAGGCCGACTTAACCCCTCCTTTTGTTTAACCCCTTTTCTTTCCTTACGCATTTGAGTGCTGCAACTAAGATGTAAGATGCGCAATCGTCTGCACACTCGCAAAAAGCGCATTTTTTGACAATTTCCCGTGAATAAATCGACATTAGTGCTGTTTAGATGGTATTGGGAAACTGTCAACCCCCCCCTGGCAGAGATCCTGGGTGCGCTACTGGCTAGCATATAAGATTTGTGGATTTTCGAAAACTGGTCGCTATCGAAGCGAGTTCCTCCGGCGATTTGAGCTGTAAATAGAGTATCCAGCATAGGAGTATATAGAGCCAATCCCGCACGGGAAGTTATTGATGTTTGCGTACTCCCGCTTCTTGAACGGTTCGCTAAAGCGCGCTACTTTTCAACACGCACCATGAGGACCGCACATATTTTGTTGCGTCGTGGCCGAATTCGATTCTTTACCAAGCTGTCCACTATAGCGCTTTACCGTGACGTTTGGCGGCAGTTTTAGTTTCGCTCGAATTTCGGTATGAGGAAAACGTACTTTTATTGTTTTCATTAACTACATGTGCTGTTACGGGTGACATTAGTTCTAGCTGTGCTGTTACGGGTGACATTAGTTCTAGCTGTGCTGTTACGGGTGACATTAGTTCTAGCTGTTTATTTAATTAGACCACTTTACTGCATTGCTTTAGACGGAAGAGTGGAAACAGCAGGTACGCCTTAGATATGAATAATACGTGTACGGTATGCCCCTTCGTGTTTGACATTGCATTAGTGTTGTCGCCAATGTTTCTTAGCAGTGCGATTATGGAGTCGGACGGCAGTATAAACATCCAAAATAATATAGCAATGTACCACTATAGCGGCAAGATGTGACACCAGTACGAGGTATAGAAAATTTCAACAGGGAATGTCTTTGCTCATGGGTGCACAGTGAGTTCAGATGCAATTTTGAAATCCAGCTTTTATCAGTGATCTGAAGCTATTGTTTAATTGCTGTTACTGCTCTAATTATCTACCACATGTCTGATACTTAATCAGCAAATCATGTGAGCCATCGGCTCGCACTTCATAATTGAGTGTTGCCTGAATTCTTATTGAACGTTCTTTGACATATTTAGTTGCACTGGATGTTGCTATTTCCTCAGCAAGAACACCAGTTAACAGCTGTCTGCAGTTGAAATGTAGCATGCATTAGTGGAGAAGTAATTATTGACTGATTATCTGTTAGGCGGTGGTTTTAACAACCCATAACTGTGTATTATATCAAAAGACAGCACGTGCAGACTATATACGAAGTACGTGGTTCTGCTGCAACTCACGTCATGAACACCCACGAAGTATATATTTCGCAACTTTTTATCAATGCGTGTATCGTCGTGTTATGTATGGTAGCATGGGACGATGACACTAGCGTCTGGTTTTCCATTGATGTTTTTCAATTACTCCTGCCAGAAATACAACTGTCCTTATGTGATTGGAGATATTCCTCAACATTTTTTGGAGAACTTGCAGCATTGATGGCGTGCTGTATATAATGGCAGGAACAGGTAGACAGGGAGCAATATCGATAAGCAACAAGCAGGCATTAGTACCGAGAGGGATTAGTAGTCTTTACAAGACACTCTGACACAAAATATTCGATACCAGTGATACGTGCCACCGCAGTTGGCTGCAGGCTTGTTCATATGGGTCTACAGTATACGTCTTCGCCTACACGCAGGCTGTAACCGGTGACGCTTTATTATAATTTGATACGCAGTGCGCACTATTGAAAATGAATCTCGTTAGGAATGACATGTCCGATAACATTGCACATTCAATATAAAAGTCCGGTTCCTCTAGGGGAAATGGTTTGGCTGCAACAGGCATGAGTGTCGATTATGTCACTTCAACTCATGCTGCAAATGCTCGTATTTGAGCAGTGAAAACCACTGTGTTGGGCATGTTTGATCACAAGACCTTTAGTGACAAAGTGAGAAACTTCTGCATGCTTGAAACGCTGGGTGGCTGAACGATGTAGAAGCTTCAAAACAACGACCGCACGCTTCGATCAAGTTTGATTCAAAATGCCTCTTCACGTTTACATTCGTTTTTACCTATATACTTACACTGACATGATGAATGATGTTTTCTGATGCAGTACTTCAGTGTGTCCTATTTAAAGCTAAAGTTTTACTTGAAAGGTAGTTAAGGCGGGTATCCGTATACTAAGAGAGCAGTATATAGGGTCCTTCTTATACGCATGCAAGTACAACACGCACAAACGTGTGCTGATGAATGAGCCTGCTGGCGCGCGTGCAGCAGTGCAAGACGTAATAACCACCTTCTCCTGTGATACATATTTTTCTTTCTTTCTGAATTCATGCTGATACACAGTATAAACAGTATCGACGGTAGACGATTACAATGGGCTTGAGCGTAGCTGCCGTACTTCGTTCTATAAACTTTTGTCGCACGCGTCAGTGAACATTGCAGAAAACGGTGATATGCCTTATCCTGTACGAACGCCTACTTTCGACACTCAAATGTAACGTTTCCCCACCTGTGCCGGACCTGCTTGCGTTGTACCTTATGCAGGGTCTTTCGGAAAAGTGTGACCAGAGGTATACATTGACGTTGTACGTTATACAATGCGCTCAAACCGCGTAACATCTATAGCGTGTGCGTGTTCTACTCACTCACTTGCTCCGAAGTTACGCTGCGTAAATGCTTCCAAGTGGTCGTAGTGTTCACATTCTTTCCTGCAACCGGAGAAACTAGCGTAGAGTATACGTCTTCCTTCAGCACAACCACGCAGCCGCGTGTTCCGAGCGTCGTCGTCAGACCACTGCTAGCTGCGGTGCGCGCGCGTGAACGCACGCACGCAGCGACGGAAGCCGTTAAATCTGCCGCAGCCTTCGACGACGTGGCTTACCATTAGCGAGCCTTTCCCCCATCTCCGCGTTACCGCCAGAGAGGCGCGCCATCCTGCGCGGGGGCTCATCTAACCAAGGGAAAGCCTGTGTGGATTTCGGGAAGTGAGCTGAAGGGAGTTGGGAAAGATGGAACGACGCAGGATCCGACGACGACAGCGGTGACGACGTATACGCTCTCAACGTCGCGCGTGTGTTTGTGTCGGCCGCTGATCAATAATTGGGGGACCGCGTTAAAACCGCGGTTTAATTAGAACGCGCCAGGGCGGGCGGTCCGGATAGTGTACGCCGCTCTGTGTTTGTGTGCGCGGTGCTTAGCTGCAAGGCCACAGCTGCATAAACCCCGAGGACCATTTCGCGCGCGCTCCCCGTCACCCGAGGGATAGAGAGAAAGTCGTCTTACGCCTCCACGGCGGAATCGGTCGAGGCTGTGACTTTGTGTATGTACGCGGACGCGGAACGAATGGAGGATGCAGAAATATACCGCGCGTTCTATCCATGATTCTGTCACCGCCCTTTCTTTCCGCCTCCTCATACCCTTCTCGTTCCGAATACGGTATAGTTTCTCCGCGGTACCGAATTGAAAGACAGCTTGCCGGCTGTGGAATTGGCTCGATTAGCGAACGTCGCTGTACTGTGTGAGTCGCTGAGTCGCAAAGCCGGCTTTCGGCTTCCTCGTGTGTGTGCGTGTACGTGCGGTTCACTGTTTACGGGTGCAGCGCATTCGTCCTCGGCATTCGTTGCACGGGGTTGCATATATATAGGCAACGCTTTCTGCGCGAAATGCTTTGCTTCCCTGTTGTAGGTGTGGGTTGGCACGAACACTGTTACGCTACAGCTACGCGTTGTTGAAAATATCGTGCTCGTATGTACCGCTAACATGCTGAATTCTCTGTGTACTTCAGCAAAGCTTATTGTTGGGGTTAATTTACTTGTTAGGAATGTTCACGAGCGTATTCATGCAGGCTGGCTTGTTTGCGTTCAAGACATGCGACATGACGCTCGTGTCAGAGCCCCGTTAAGAGGCAGAGTGCGAAAAGAAAATGAAGGTCCCAGTAGTGCCTTAACACAAGGCAGAAATTACCTGACAAGGCCCTACGAGATTTTGTTTTTGTTTGCTATTGTTCTGGTTAACCTCCCTGCCTTTCCCCTTTCCTCTGTCTCTCTCTCTCATGGAGTGTGATTTATAAATTCCTTATGAACAGTAGTTTATAGGCATTTTTAATTTTCTCTATGCTCTCATGGCCTATTCATCCTCGTCTTATTCTTGGAGCCGTAACATTTTTCTTTCTTTCCCCATTTCATCCATAATTCACGGACGTGATCTCTTGTTGCTCCGCTATCTTGTTATAGACTTTAGACAGTGTTATGCCTATTCCCCCCCCCCCCTTTTTTTTTTTTTGTCGTCGTTCCTATCTAAGATTTTGCGATAGCCGGCCCTCTCGGGGCCGAACTTCCAATGTTCCATATCTAATAACGAAGTGGAAGCTTGCAATATAAGAGAGCGGGCATGCTTTCTGAACATGGCCAGAGCATGCTTTTTATAAATGACGTGTGTGTTTGCGCGAGACGCTTCGCCCTCGCCTTCGCCCGCGCCAGGAAGCAGCGACAGGTGTTATACGTATGGCCGACTGACCACCCCCGCGCTAGACGGAGGAGCAGGGGGCAGCCGCTTCCTCCCAAAATTCAATTTTCCCTGCTTTTCATTATTTCTCGCTTCCGTCTTTTCTTTTTCTTCTTTTCTTTTATTATTCTCTCTGTCTCTCCGGCCTCGGTAAAACGGTCACGGTCGCGCAAGCCATAATGGTCTGTTACTTCCGCGCGAGCTTCTCGGCTCGCGTTTGCCGTTTTTCGTCGTAGAATGTCACGTGCCAATGCACGCTTTGTTTCCAGACCGCGCCGAGTTGGTTAAACGATATTCGCGCCGCTCTTCGTGATCCCCTTCTGTTTTTCTTTTTTTTTTCATTTATTGACGACGTAAAAAAAAAAAAAAAAAAGAGGGAGAGACTCTTATTGGAAGGGCATGGGTATCATGTTCTGAAGAGTCACGTAATGAATGAAAATTTTTCAAAGGCGATCAATAGTGTACCCAACTTAGTCTGCCGGTTTTCCGAATGCCAATGAACTCAAGTCGTCAATGACACTGCCATTAGAAAAAGCGCGGAGAGCTTCGACTAAACCAAACTGCGAAAATAGAGAGAAAGAGAGTGAAAGAGAGGAAACACTGGTGTTCGTAAAGTTCAAGTGCTTGCTCTACGTCAACGCGCGCAAAATAAAATTATGTTACAGGCACAACGAGTGGTCCTTGCACGGCATTGTTCCTTGAGAAAACTGCGTTCGTGTTAGTGATTACAGAGTGACACATGTTACTACCCGTGACATTGCGTTCCATTCCTAAGCATAATTCCACCGCCTATAGATATACCTGCATACGAAAAGCACGGTGGGTTCGGTATTAGGAATAGCATTTGCAGTACATTGCGGCATCACAACATTGGCGTGTGAGGACGCTGGACGCGCTTCAGCCCTATCGCGTATACCGAACCAGTGCGGCCATAGAGGTTTTTACCGTGAAATGCTGCGGCTCTGGTTGAGCGGTTTCGTATTCTACGTGCACATATGCCCTGTGGAGGAATTCGTAAAGCACCTGCGTGCATGCAGCATTGTCAATACATCAATCGCAGTGTGATAATACAACTTATGCAAAGCTATATAGGCAAACTTGACGTCGAATTGGTTATTTCGTCCCTCTAGTTACTTTACGCGAGTTTAACAATAGGTATTTGGCTACTCCCGTCTCATTGTAAGATGTTTAGATAATCAACAGCAGCTGCTCGAACAATCCGACTAACAACCATATTACTTGTCCATTTATTCAAATGACTGCCACCCGAGTCCTGAGACACCGCAGGTCACTAATATCATGTAAATTGTTGTGTTAAAGAAGCACAAGCATTAGCGTTGTTCCATTTGTTTTTCATTTATATATACTCTAATTTCTTATATCCTTGCTACCCGATTTCCGGACGATTTTCTATATACATGTAGATGGTCTACTGTCATCTATTGCATACCAATGGAGGTAATCTAAGCTGGGCTGTGCAAAGCAAAGTTAGCCGTCCTCAACAACAACAACAATAAGCAAAATGTTTCTCATTTGAGTCTATAGTTGACTCACAGTTTTTCAGAATTGAGCACACAACTTCGACAAAAACAGAGAAGCAAGACAACACAACTGATTGTGTGATGTTGTTGCGTATTATGTCGGTGTAGAAGTTGTCTGCGCAGTGGACTTCGGATAAGCGAAACTCGCTTAAACTGAAATTCCGGATAAACCGAACGATGGTATTGAGTTTGGCTGGCCACCCTTAGGCGTAACGCTAACAAATTCCGGTTAAACAGAACTTTGATCGAAACTACCCCTTACATCATCGGTGTATGGAAAGTGAAAAGTCTGATGAACATGTCACATGGTGAGGCTATATGTAGTGAACAAAATCTAATTCATCGGGTAGTTGCAGGAAAGATAATGCAAATTAATGATGTCGAAGTCGCAATGATCTTTCTATCATGAGGAATTCGCTAGGCAAGTAATGATCCTTGAGGAGGAAGAGAGCAACGGTGTCGGTAAAGCCCGTTTCACATGGTGCGATTTTGCAGTGCGTTTTTCGCAACTGCGATTTCCGCAGATGCGGAATTCGCAATCCCGTTTCACATGGATCTATGGCAGCTGCATTTTTCGCATACTCGTTAAGCATTCTGACTGGCGATGACGTATGAGCGAACCGCCTCCTATTGGTCGTCTGTTTCCACCGCTACAGTGGCTACCACCGCATCTGCGTTTTTCGCAGAGTAGTTCAGCACGCCGAACATCGAAAAAACGCACGCACGAAGGGTCCGGCGACCTATTTTCCGCAGCTGCGAATTCGCACGTGCGAATTCGCAAACAAAATCGCATCATGTCAAACGGGCTTAAGACGTTGCCTTGTAGCTGTCACTACTGCTTCGTTCTCGGAGCCAGGAATAAGAGACCCCAGGGACATAATGCCCTAGTTACCTGCTCTAAAGAGACAGTCAAAATATTATCGGTGGAGTTCATGGCGAAGGCCGTAATTCTATTAACGAAGGCAGATAATGTTTCGGTGCGCGTAAGTGTTTTAGACACAACGGCAAGAGATGCAGTTGAAAGTCTTTAGGCGCTGTTTTGAACGTCAGGACTACGCAGAATTATTGGGAATTCGTCCGCGCATATGTGCATAACTTCCCACAACAGAAGCTACAATATTAGAAGCAGAGCCTTTTTTTTTCTCCTGAATAATATTAAAACACTTGGACATTTTGCGAATAAAATGATTGTTGGTAATGTTTTTGTCCTTCGCTTAAATGAAACTTCGGACAGACGGAACACTTTATTTTGTCCCTTAATTCGAGTTCCGTATAAGCGGAGTATACGCATAATAACTGTAGAAAAAAAAATAGATAACCAAGGCCGCACATGGGAAACGCTGAATGAACGTTTACACAGCACGAAAGTGCGCTGAGATTGAGGCACTTTCTTGCGCGCGGCTCATCTCAGCCACTGGCACGTGACGTCACTCCCACCCCGCAGAGAAGCCAGCTGCACGCACGCGGAGGGGCGCGCATCGCTTAGGGACGAGGCAACACACGATTTAGCGATGGAGTGACTTCGAGATTTCGCATCATTCGTCTCCGCTTGAAAGGGAGGCAGCAAAAGAAGAAGAGAAAGGGAGAGGGCGCTACAAGCGTTTGTTGGCACAGAGAACGCTTACCGTGGAGAAGAAACGAAGATATACTAGAAAAAATATAGAGAGAGGAGGAAGCAAGAAAGACACACGCACGCCGCGTGTTGCATCTCAGATGCAAGCGGCGTGAGCCATCTGGCTTGCTGTAACCATCGCCTGCTGAAGAACGGGCAGAGGAGGGTGCATACATTTGCGTCGCGATTCCGACGCCCTCTAGCGTGTGTGTAAGGGCAACGCGGAGAGGGCTTGGCTTGGCTGTACAGCGTGTGGCGTTATTGTGTGGCTGGGTATATTCTATATACACGCAGAAGGTGCCGTAGTACGCGCTCTTTCTATCAGCTGGGAGCTGGTGGGGGAAAGGATACGCTGATTTATTATTCTTAGCTTCGTGTGTGGGTCTCTGTTAGCCTTGTTGATGGCGACTGTAAGGATGGGGGAACAGTAATTGCCTGTATCTCAGCTGAAGCCCGCCCTGTGTAGTTGTGTAAGGAGGCTGTCTTTTCTCAGCGTCGCCGTGTCGCACAAGCCTGGTCGCGGTCGCGGTTACACGACTGGTTTTGCTTCTGGCGACATACTATCGCGTCTTCACGCCGAAGCAGCGGAAAAGAAAGCCAGGAAGGAGCGGGAGTGTACATCTGTTGTTAGTACTAAAAGTTTACGAGACACGCGTTCTACGATAAAAAAGAAGTAAAAAATGCTGAAATCTCCCTCAGTTTATATTTTAAGCTAGTAGATTGAACACTTTGTTGGTCAAACATGCCATAGTGTATAGAGCGAAAATTTGAATTCAAAGCTGTTCATGCCCGGTGCGTGGCGTGTGGCGAAATGCTCCTCTTCATCGCAGTTCTTGCGGCCCGTAAGCTATCGACACTGATTGTACAGTCGCTATAGAAAATTTAGAGGTCGCACGGTTGTCGGTAGTGCACGTAGACAGTCTCCCGTACACCTCACATACGCGTACGTTGGCGCTTCTCTCGCCGGCATTCGTCGTTCCGGGGTGCTTTCTGCCAAAGAAGGCAGGCGACGACAACACCAAAATGGTGTCAGGATAACAAGAGATCAAGCATGCGACCACGTATGAGCCTGTATCGCGTACTACGTTTGCGTCCGTGCGACGTCTGCTCACTGTAGAGCTAAGTTTCGATCGCTAGTGCACGTCTCGTGCAGTTCCGTTACAGTATTTGAGATAGATGCAGGCAAAACGCAATATGCGGCCTCTCTCCGCTTTCTCTTTATCCCAGCACTTTGAATGATTTCTCCGACAGAAAACTTCCTAAAGCTTGCCGCAAATCACTTGCGTTTCATTTAGACGACGTTCACGCCAGTGGAGGTAGTAGCAGTTTTGTTAGTCATCGGCACAAACGCAATATGCAGAGGGGGCGGTCATCTGTAATTCTGCTTGTACACTGAAACTAAGGGCACGGCCATTACACGTCCGTGACGTCAGGCTTTGAACCTTGTCTACGCGGACTTCTCGGCATTCTCTCGCCGTGTGGGGCAATATCGATCACTAAAGACAAAAGTTTGATACCAATGACGTATACCAGCGTTTGATACCAGCGCACCGTCCATTTGTTTCTTTTCTCTGTCTGCGTTCCTCGTGCTGTTTTATAATTGCGTTACTGATGACGGAGCTGTCAAGCAGGAACAAATGTGTATATCCCCAAAATAACGGCTCGAAACAAGTGAACAGAAGAAGCAAGAAGCAGAAGTAATACCACGGTATCGCTGAGAAATAACGTCTGCTCTGGCGCACGTTCCGTGCGTTCTCCTTGCTTTTATTATTAATCTTTTTTCACGCTAATGTAATGGCACCATCGCGGTGAACCTAGCGCACATATAGGTATCTAGGCCATTCCGACTGATAACTGCCCTGCGCATAAAATGCTCCTCGAAGGCAAATCAGCGGGTGAAGCAATAAAACATTTATCAACGGGTCCTTGACAGTGTTACACTGGTAGGTCGACGTGAAGTAGAAAGAAAAGAGAGAGAGAGAAAAAAAAAAACACTGGTGCGAACAGACGTATATGAAACCAAGATAAGCCGAAGATTGGAGAAATCAAGACAAAAACCTGAGCGAGCGAGAAGGGCAAAGCGACGAATGATCGGCCAAAGAAGAGAAAATGGGTTTGTGCCAATGGGCTTCGTAGAGTGTTAGAAATAAAAAAAAGAATAGAAAGGAAAGAAAGGCGAGCTGGAGGGTAGTGGGTTCCGTTCTCGGCTGAAGCTGCCGTAGAAATTGAGCCTGCAGGCAGGGGAGGGGGGGGGGGGGAGAGAGAGAGAAACAATTACGGAGTCAATGTGTCTCGCACTGGCAGAGCGCGTGAGAAATACTTAATGCGAATTGATTGCCGCTGCTGCCGCCGTTTCACACTCTGCGGGCGAATATAACGGCGCGAGGTGTGAAAGGCCGCGCCGGTTTTGCATGTGGATACCTTTTTTTTTTCTCTTATTTATATCTCTCTTCGTGTTTTTCCCGAAGCGAATAGCCACTTCGCGTATAGAGAGCGCACTTGGCGTGTACGACCAATTGGCCTCCTCGCGGGTTTTCTTTTTCACACGGCCCGCCATTTGAACGTTTGACGCGCGAGATCTTTGGACAATTCCGTTAATTCTGCGGTCGTGATTTCTTACAAAAGCCGTTATGTAAATTTTCATGTGTTTCCTTTGAGAGAGAGAGAGAGAGAGGAAAGGCAGAGAGGTTAACCAGACGCGAGTTCATAGTTTGCTACCCTGCAGGTTCTATTGTCTCAATAGACCTTTATTTGAGGTGTAGTGGGGTCTCACGCATACTTTTTGCAAGGGGATATCCCGAGCGCGCTGCGCTGTCACATACATCGCTTCTTCTACTTATCTACTACTGACAGATGAATGATAAGTCCTAATTATCTGTCAAAATTTTCAAACAATTATATTGTAATGTTTAGCGTCCCTAAGCGGCACAGCAGGCTATGCGGGACAGTGCAATGCTGGGCTCTGAATTAATTTTGACCAACCAGCGTTCTTTCATGTGCTTACAAAACACAATGCGCTGGCGACATCGCCTTCGTTCATTACACGAACACAGTCACATCCGTCAGGAGTCGAACTGCTCTGTAGCACAATGCCATAAACACCTATAGCCAATTAACGTCTGTTAAGGTTGGTCTCATCGACCGGCTGATCCCGGCGATAAAGTAGGTTGAACTTGGCTTGAGCCAATGCAGAAGAACAAGTCGAAATGAAAATAACCTAAGTGCAATATAATGCTGAATTTGTTCTTCACCTGTTCTTGACCACCGAACTGAACGTGGTCGACAAGGTTGGAGGTGAGATGGGACACGGAGTTCTGTAATTACCGATGCTATACCACAGGGAAAAAGACGTAAAAAATATCGTTAACTTTGGGAAACCTGTAGGAAAAAATAAAATTTGATGCGCACTTGCCATTGTTGATTGGGGTAACCAAGAAAATCAACGCTGAAAGTACAGAAAGAAAAAGAAAGCACATACACGCAGACAAAAGAAAGGTACCACGACAGGAATGTATCCTATATAGCGATGGATACTTGAAGTCACATAATAAAAGGAACCCTATAACTTGTGTCGTTCGAGCTTTGCGAGCACCAGACGGTTCTTCTGTTCGAGAGTTTTCTCGACGCTCTGGCGGGAGAGAAAGGCAAAGACGAGCAACAGTTTCTATAAAGATTTGCCCAGCGCGCACCTGTATTCACCGGAGATCTCTCCAATACTCTAGACGGATAGCTCGATCTGCACGAAGGCTATTGTTTAGGTTTAGAGGAGTCCTGGGTTAAAAAACAACAACAAAAAAACCTTACAAGAAACAAACACAAGTTAGTGTCTATAGGGGCTGTTAGACGTGGCTTATAAGAGTGTATAGACGGGTCACGTATTAACAACTGAAAACTCACTCTTTCTCTTCAGATTTTACAGCGTGTACAACCGCTTCTTCCCGTCTGTGTCTCACTCGAGAATATAAAACCTGAAGTGAGAAGAAAGAACGAAAGAGAAAAAAAAACAGAAAGAAGAGAGAGGCTTTTGCAAAAATACATGCTCTAGATTCGACGTTTTAGTTATTCGCTTCACTCATTCCGTCTCTGCTTTTCGTTTCTCTGTCTATACCCGCGGCAGCCGGCACTCCTTCCAGCGCGATCTCTTTGGACCGCTCTTGTCATTTCGTTGCACTTAACGCACTTTGCGAGTGAAAAAAAAAAAAAAAAAAACCGCGCCGTGTGTTTTCGGTGGGAGACGAACAAAGAGAACGTCGTTCGGTGGCGGCGCTCGGGCGCTCATCCGCTCGGTGCGCCAACCTCCCGGAGGAATTAGGCGCAAATCCAGCACTTGGAAATCCCCCTGACAAGATTACCCCGCTTTTAAGAGAGAAACGAAGGCGGGCAGGTTTTTGCTAGGGCAAGCCGCGCGCCCCTGTGGAGTGCCGCAGAATCGCGGTGCGCATATACGCGGCGATGTATAGCGGCGAGACACACTGGGCTGTTCGCACACACTGGGCTGTTCGCAGCTGCTGCTGCTGCTGCTGCGGGCCGAACGCGAATTGTTGAAGAGGTGGAAGAAAGGAGGTCGGGGGGATAAAGCGGGGCTCACTTTAACTGCGCGCGCGCGCAGAGAGATGTTCTTCGATCAGCACGGGTCATACGGCGGACGCCTTATAATCACGAATATTCTTTGCCGTCCTGTTTCGTATGTGCGCGCTGTCTGCATGGTATACATGAAGTACGTGTGGGCGTGCGTGCGAGTGTGTATGTGTCTATTCGGAGTGTTTTTATGTATGTGTGTGGGTGTTGTGCGTGTACGCATGTGTGATTTCCATGTGTGAATGCATGTGCGTGTATGTATGTAGCGAGTGTGCGTATGTGCGTGCGTTTGTGTTACAAGAAAAAAACATATAACGCGCGCACACACAAGTACTCACATCTAGCACTGGAAAAGCCAAGAGGATATTAACCATTCAGCAAGCAGCCATTTTCTGGCCCGCGGCAACATACAGATTGCATGGTGCGAGCATGTTCCGCATTTTGTTTTTTTTTTTACGCCATATGCGGTGCATTCTTGAATGTCTTTGGGCTGATGCTTCTGTTAGCACCGGGCTTTAATATCGCTGGCTTTCTTCGTTTTTCATTTCTCTATTCATTGCGCACGCTTCCGCGTGTTGTCACATCGATCAACAATTATTCGTGGCATCGCCCAAGTTCCACACGATATACTCGTCGAGAACATTCAGATAAAGCAAAGAAATTACGAGCAATACGTAAAAGAAAAGAGAAAGATTCTGGAAGCAAAACTGAAACGGAACAAAATATTTCTAACGCACCAAGCAGAAACATATGGCTTGCCCGCCCACAACGTTTCCTATACAGAAGAAACGCGCGAAGCCAAAAGGCTGCCGGCTCAAATGCGTTGCGTCACAATCGGTGGTCGCTCGCGTAACGAAACGCTATACAATATGGCTTTTGTGAAAGCCGCCTCTGAAGGCACAAATACAAGCATTAAGTACACAACTGCGCGTGTTTTTGAAATATACAGGCTCCCGTTTGTGGCGCCCCCTCGCGAGTGTATACAACGCTACACGTAGTGAGCCAATGCAGAATGCCGCACACACTTAACACGCGTCCGTGAGAAACGAGGAAAAACAGGAGAAAATGAAGCTACCCGGGCGCGGGCGGTGTTGGTGGGATCCGACGGGAAAACAAAGCGCTTCGTTCGGCTGGGTGGATTTTTTTCTTCTTCGCGTTGCGAGAAACAAAAACCTCGTTTGTTCTCGAAACTTCGTTTCCTGGCCGCGCGAGCGCGCGCCTTCGGTTCGTCCCGCGCTGCGCCGACGCGTCACTTTGCGTTGAAGACGCGGCAGCGGTGGTGTGGTGCTGCGCTGTATATGTATACGTTTACATTGTTCGTCACTATCGCGCCCTCCGCCCTGCTTCTCTTCCCTCGCTCACACGATTTCTGCTACTGCTGTTGCTGCGTTTGTACTTGTGCGTACGTCCTCGGCATTTTTGGTCGGTTTCACGCAAGTTGTTGTGTACGCCGCGAACGCGTTACCCGTGAGCTTCTGCAGTGGCTCGGTCTTGCCCTTCCCTCTTCTTTCGCCCTCTCCCTCTCTCTTCAAACCACCGCCTGCTTTGCCTGCTTCAAAAAGTTCCGCGTTGCCATAGCTACCGCTTCTGTTGTTGTTAGCGTTGCTGCTGCTGCTGCTACTACAGCGCCTTTCGCTCCCTCTTCCCCGCTTTGGCTGAGACTACACACGCTTGCGACTCGGCTTGGCTTTGGCTCGGAAGTTGACGTAAACAAAGCCCAACAGGCAACTCAATTTCCGAACGGACGCGTGCGCGCGCGCGCGCAGGAAACCCCTGTTTTTTATTTTGTTGTTGCTGATTGTGTACACTCCATGACACGCACCTATTGGTTCGTGTAGTTTCGAATTTCTCGTTTTCCTTCGTCTACTGGGTTGATGAAGCGCCACTGGCGTGTTCGCGGCCGGTAGCGAATTTGCGTCAACGTCAGCGAGGAAGGCAAAAAAGAAAGACAAAAAACAAAGAAGGAACAGTGGGAGTATGCGGAGGAAGTTACACAATGTTGTTGGTCGGGTATAGGCAGCCTACAGAGAAGTGGGAATTGCGGACGGGCGTTTAGCTGTTTTGTTTCAACATGGACGAATTACAGCGAACAATTGGAATAAAGTGGCAGCTTTGCCCCGATGGCGTTGACAAGTGTCAGCCTGTCACAGCACAAAGAGAATCCCGTATAAAAGTGAGAGCTAGGGGCCCGTGGCAACGAGCGACACTTCGTGGTGTTTGATATAAAAACACAGCACAACGTCACAAAGGGTCAGACAGGTTGCCCACGCTTAGTTAGCCCCGAATAATCTGTCACGCGGAGCGAAACTGTCGATGCTCTCAGGAAAACAATATCTTTCTTTCTCTCTTTTTTGAGATATGCGCGCGGCAGCTCTGTTTTCCCTATACGTTCTGTGGTCTCTTACTATCCCTCTCAAAAGTGAGGAGCCCATGCAGGGTATGTCCGAAAAGTAATGTCAGTGAGTCGAATAAAAAATATTTATTGATCAGATCAGTACAACACATTAAAAGCTTTCAAAATAGGCTCCTCCTGCGTCGATACATCGCTTCCAGCGAGATTTCCAGGCATCGAAGGTGTCACGGTAGGCCTACTCCGGAATGTCCTTTAGCCTTGGTGCAAGCATCTTTTACTTTGTAAACTGTGCCGAAATGATGTCCTTTCATGGGAGTTTTCAAGCGCCACTGGTAGCCTTGACGTCCTGACAAACAATTATCACCTGAGGCCGTCTTTCTCATAGAAAATAGTTCCACTGTGGACTTGCCGAGTTTCACACAAATCTTGAATGCAATCCTTTGTTCCAACGAGCGCTGCATTGCGGCTTGCACGAGAAATGAAAACGAGTTTCACGGAAAAGCCTGTCCTTACTCTCCAGATGGTAGCAGACGATAAAGCGACCGTGGTTGCGCGTAAGCTAACTTCGCCCTCCACCAATCCGAACTGGTCCTAGCGTGCTGCGACGTATAGTCGCTTCACAATATAATCACTGACATTACTTTTCGGACAAACCATGTATAACGCTAACGTTTACAAAGTCGCACGTCTTTCGGTTCCTTAATTATATTTTCCAGTCCTCTCATCAAAGAAAGCACGTCACCCCAACACGAATCTGCCGCACCCACGTGTGCCGCTGCAAATACACTGTGATGGCTGAGGCCGGGAGTGGTTTAATTAAATTAATCAGTATGGCAGCGGTGGCCCCAGCTGCTTGCCATGCCAGGGCGCAGGACAGAGTGCGCGCGTGAGCCTCTTTCCATTAAACTGCGATCTCCATTTTATGTCCTTAAAATATACCAGGTGTTTCAGCAAAAACCTTAAATAATTCTGCAAAAAGAAATAAGCGGATTGTGTTTTTTTCTTCCGATGCATCGATTACGCTGGTGGGTGTGGGAATTTGATAGATAAACGCAGCGCAAATGTTTAGTGAACTAAAATTCATAAGTTAATCTTTAGACTAGCTACTTTAGCAAACTTGCTGAACTTGCGGAATTGAAGAGTCAGTGCTCAAGACATACTCACTTATCAGCTATATACCGAGATTATAGCACCAGTTCGGAAATACAAGTCTGAGAAATGTCGCGCATTCGTGTCCACGTTCCTCTTGTTATTTTTTTCCAGAAAGCATTCTTCGCGCATGGCGAGGCCAAGATATTTCAAACACAAATATGTTTTCCAGCTATTCTTGAAGACAAATATCGCGAAACCATTTTTTTCTTTATGACACGATCTTAGGAGCCGTGTGGAGGCTTTCGGGTGGCACCGGCTTCTTCTCATCGCACGGTGAGCAAAAAAAAAAAAAATAATAATAATAAAAATAAATAAATAAAATAAAATAAAAGCTCAACGAGCGTCAAAAACACTGAGCACAGTACAAAAGTACTAGCACACGCAAGGTTCTGCACACGGTTTCTGGAATGAAAGTGGTACGCATAATCAAGATACTGAGTTACACGTTCGTAACATGTCGGTGGCTTGCTCGTGCGCTGCTCGCGCATCGCAGAATTAAGTGTGAGAAGAGATGAACTCATGTTGCCGGACGACTTCCGTTACCAGGCGAGGGGGGGGGGGGGGGGAAGGAAAAAAGAAAACGCGGATAAACAAAAAACCGTGCGACGACTGCTTTTTTTTCCCCCTCCGGGTCGCTGTCGTCTTGCGCGCGCTCCGCGCACGATGTGAAACGAGTTCCTCGTCCAGCCTCTCGCGCGCGCGATACCCTCAGAAAACGAGCGCCCGTCGCATACGCCTTCCCGTACTCGTTCTTATTCTTTCTTTCTTCCATTCCTTACGCGTGGCGGCTTGCAACATTGTGCCGGACGGGCAGGCCTTGCCGGGCGCTGCGGCGCTTGTAACAAGAGCAGCCGTGGCAGTAGCGAGGTCCTCGCCTGAAGAGAGACGTCAGGCGCGCGCGCTGCAGCTCGTTCTTCCGCTCGCTCCGCACCGGGCCGCAGTTCCGCGCGCTGCTCCTTCCGGCACAGAAGGAAGAGGAAGACGAAGAAGAAGAAAGAGACGACGACGACGACGAGAGCTCCAGAAAAGCGTGCCGCTCGAGCGCGCCGTCAGCCACCACCGCGGTGGGCCGCCCTGTCGCAATGTGGTAGCCCCAAACCATTAGGAGGAGTACGACCCGCAGGAGTCCTTCCTTCCTCCTCCTCCACTGCTTCTTTTCCTTCCCCAACTCCCTCGGTACACCCTCCGAACCCACTCACTTCCTCGGCTTCTGCGCTAAGGGTTCCTTCCTCCGTTCCTTATCGTCGTCTCCGTCTTTCTCTCTCTTTCCTTTATTCCTTATCGTCATCTTGGTCTCTCCCTCTCTCTCTCTCTCTCTCTCTGCGTTCCTTTCTTCTTTCTTCTCTGTCCAAGCCTTTTCTTTCCCTTCGCCACTCCCGCCGACGTCGTACTCCCTCCTCTTTTGCTCCTGAGTGGCCTCTCTCTCCCAACGCTTCCCCGTATCCACCTTTCCTCTGAGCATCACACTCGTTCTTTCTTTCCTCGTTCCGTTGCCCCGCTTGCTCTTTATTTTTTAATTTTTTTACTTCTTGCTTTTCCTTGCTGTTCTGGCGGCGGCACTAGTGCTTTCCGGCGGCAGTGAGACAGGCCGGCGCGGCCTCGATGGGTTTCGGACCGCGGTCGAAGCACCAGCAGCAGCAGTGCGCGCGCGAGCGCCCCGGCCAAGAAGCGAGGGTTCCGGTGGCAGCGCCGGTTCATTAAAGGCAGGACCGCGCCGTGCTCCTGCTGCTGCCGGTGCCGCCGCTGTCTCCTTTCCCTGCGGCTCTCCATATAGCAGCTCGCTTCTGCTCCTTCCTTTTTTTCTTCCTTATTTTTTCTTCCTTCCCCATTTCGTGATTTCCTTCTTGTTCGTACTTTGATTGTTGCCTCTTCCTTCGGTTTCCTTCGTTTGCCTTTCTTCGCGTTCGGCTGCGTGCTTCACGTGTCTCCGATGCTTCTTCACTAAAGAAGAGAGAGAGAGAGAAAAGAAAAAGGAATCGAGGATTGTTCCCCTCTCTCTCTTCTGGCTCCCTTCTTAACCTGATCTTTGGGTTCCCACAGCCATCACCTTATGAGTGTCGCACCTCCCCCTTCGCGATCCTTCCTACTCCACCTCCCTACTTTCCTTCGCTTCAATTTATCCGGCGCGGTTTAATTTCTTCGCTGCTCGCTTTTTCGCAAGCGTTATGCCTGTCTTGGACGGCGTTATTACCTTGTCAGTCGCCCGACGCTCGCCTCTCACTCTGCCCTTCTCTTAAGTGCTTCTTTTAGTCCCCCTCGCTGCATTGCTGAAATCCTGGTTCGCCCTTTCGTGTGATACCAAAATGAAACCAATATATAGTGTTTCAGGATAGCAAGAGGTGCCTCGATTTTGTGTACTAACACAGTGATTGCTTCTGATAGAAAGTTGAATGGTTATCCGTCGAGGGCAGGACCGCCAGGTGAGCCCTGTGCAGCTGATCCTCAATGGTTACGCCGTTATACTGCTGAAAACGAATCCGTGGGTTCGTCTCCAGGCAGAAGTATAGCCACAATGCAAGAACACCGTGAGTTCGGTTTAAGTGCATGTGAAAGAACGCTAGATGATCAAACATCACCTGGAGTCCTCCATTTCGACATTTCTCACGAGTCTGTGCGTTGCTTGACTCTTCTTTTTTGTCTTTCTTTTCTGTACATTCAGTCAATCAAGTGTACCCTCACATGTCCCATTCGTACCTTCAGCATATATACATATCTCATTTGTTGACGAGATGTTCTTAACTACCACCGAAGACGTTATATCGAGTGTGCAACGCAGACCATCACGTTCTTGGGTTGGAACAATTAAGCCGCGCACACACCAAGGATCGTAAAGCAAGGCGATATTTCGGGGAGTGAGCAGCATTCATATTTCATGCGCAGCTACCGTGAGTTGCTCTACGAGAAATGACGACCCAATTTTGTATATACAGTCTCTTCAATTCTACATACACGACCAAGAACATGGCATGGAAAAAGCAAGCCTCTAATGACTTCCCCAATGTGCTCTACTTAGCGCTCGTGTTATGTCATTCCACTTCGTCACCGTCTCTTCAAGCGCTCAATACCTGTTACAATGCAATGACAACGAGGCCGAATGTCAACGGTTGTTAAGGGCTCCAATTGTAACCAGGGCCGTAACGAGGGTTAGGGTTTAGAATGTTCTGACACACCCCGAAATTATCGCTGTGGCGATATTCTGTTTAGCACAACTTGTATATATCTCGTTATGTGTATATATGAAAATGAATATTATTTTATACTATTATATGGCAGCAGTGAGTTAGTAGTTCAAAATGATTGTCGCTGGCTCCGCAAGACCCTTCCGCGAAAATAATTCCTGGGTACGGCCCTGCTTGTAACTACCTCTGAAGGGCCGCACACTTAATACACGGTCCGTCGTTGGGCGACGTGTGGGAAGCTCTGATATGAAATTTAAGAAAGTGCATGCAGGTGATCGTGGAGAGTGCCATATGTGTACTGTTTTGTGGCACACTGACAACGAGAAGCGTGGTGAATCAGACACGTTCAATATGTTTGTCTGACACTAAAAGGAATGAAGGGGCAACGCGGGTGTATATATATATATGACAGAACAAATGCCGGCTACACTTTGCAAGGCCATTGAGCATGCCTACTTGAACAACAACGATGCCACGACGCTGGCATTACAACAACAACAACAACAACAACAACAACAACAACAACAACAACAACAACAACAACAACAACAACAACAACAACAACAACAACAACAACAACAACAACAACAACAACAACAACAACAACAATGACTGTATACGACAAGTGATGGCGGGTGGCAGGCGATACACACGGAACCATGTATAGCGAACAGCTTGCGTTTCCTTTTCGATGCGGTACGATACACAGAATGATACAAGGTGACTACGGTAGCGAACATATCGGCGCAATTAAGCGAGCTAGCCGACCATAACTCAGGTCGCACGGCGCAACACGTCCGCAAACGTGCTCCCCGGTAAAGCACGGGCTGCGGGCATATATACTCGTGGGCAGTGCACCATTTCACGCCCAACGGCACCGTGCTGCCGCTTCGGTTGCGGGCTCCGTAACGGGAGAAAGATATGCCCGCAGACAACGAGACGGCTGAGCACTTTGCATCCGAAGTTACATGCAACAAGGCAAGAACTGTGCCACTTTGTGCGTTGGGGTGTACACGGTATATACACAAGCCGCACTTCGTGTCATATGCCACCGTGCATCCATATCATCTTTGGAATTCAGAAGGGAACTTCCAATTATACTTTATAAATTACCCCTGCCGCCATAAGAGCACACAGTGTTGCCACCTGGAAGTGACAACGTCCGCCTTTTATTCGGGGGTAGCGTATGAACACCAAATAATTCAGTAAAATCCTTGGAAGAAGCTTGCTGCACGACATTCTCATGACGGGCGCGGACACTTTGTGGCTAACACTCTAAGAGCTGGCGCCTGGAACTCGCTCTGCTGCCTCTACAGCCAGAAATCAATTTTCTCAGGGTTGAGACCCCCATGTAATTTAAATGAATACGATTGAAGCAGTTCAGACGTCGGTCTCGTACCAACGAGGATGTTCTTTGTCACCTGTTTGGCACGTCTATATCAGTGAACGGTGTTCTTTCTTTGACTGTACAGATTTACGCCTTATATATACGTTAGCCTTCTGTTCGTTGATCATTGTTTCCGCTTGTTCCAGGTAACTAGGCAGCAACGTGCGCAACCTCGCGTGGGCATCGGCAGCATACATTTAAAGTCGTTTCGCCTCGAGCGCCGTGCACAGAATTAGCGACGACGAGCGTCGTGCCGCTAACGGACAGGGGGGCCTCCTCCACGGTCTGCTGACGTTCGCTCCCGTGCGGGATGGTTAGTGAGGCGAGACACACTCGGCCTCCGCCTCTCGTCGAGCCACGCTGTTGTTGGCCTTGTTATGCTTGTTTACGCTGACCATGAGTGTCCCTCGTGTTGCTCTGTTTTTTTATTTATGTTCACTCAGAAAATTGCGGGCGCGGCCGTCATTTGATACCCTCGCGCATGCGTACGTGTCACCTGCCTTCGCGATCCACATGCATGCTCTTCCAAGAATCGCCTAATTATTTTTTTTTTCTCCTTCACCTTAACGCGGCTAGTTGTTGGTCGGCATGGTGCGCTCTAAACCGTTTCAGGAAGTGTTCTATTTTGAAACCAAAGGATATAGAATTAAAAAATAAAGGGCGCTCAGGGCCTGAGAATGAGAGAGAGAGGAAAGGCAGGGAGTTTAACCAGAGGTGAGTTTCTGATTCGCTACCCTGCACTGGGGTGGGGGATCTTGTTATGCTTTACGGCGTGAGCCATAGCCCCAACAGCGCCCGAATGGAAGCTTCTCAAGCTATGGTCTCAAATGGTCTCCTATAGCTAAAACGGCAGATACATGATTACAAGCTAAAGGATTACAAACTACACGATAGCGATGTGTTAGCGGCATGATGCTACCTGTCGCGCTCGTATCAGAGTCCGTAATGCCCACATTTAACTATGACCGGAAAAACAGTTTACGCATTGGATTATAACTCAACGTGAAGACACCGTAAAACAGTTTTCAGACGTATAATCAGAGATCGAGAATTGTGTGGCGCAAAACTGGTGTCGACACGTAGCATCTAAAATAAGTCGGAGATGCGTTTCATGCGGTTTTCACCTTCGAATGCGCGCGACACGAAGCTGAGAAGCACAGGCGTACAAACAAGGCGAGCTGAAATTCCAGAGGAGAACCCTGTTATCGCAACTGAATTTTGACAGGAGGAAGGAAGGAAGGAAAGAGTGGAGAAGGAAAGGCAGGGAGGTTAACCAGTTCAGGACAACCGGTTTGCTACCCTACACATGGGAGCGGGGTGAGGGGGAATGAAAGATGGGGAGGAGAGAGAGAGAGAGCACATAACGTACACAGCACACACATCGTCAGTCACAGTCCGTCACTCTTGCGTGATGCGTGACATCACTGTCATAGCCGCTTGTCCAAGCCCGTTTCCTTTAAAAACCTAAGCAGTCCCTTCGTTGCTTTCAGCTGCGATGTCTTCTGTCGACGACACGCGAGAATGGTTTCAATTGACAGTGGTCGATTGTCCAGGTGTGCTAGAACGTACGCCAGGGACTGTCTCGGAACATTATATTCAGGACAGTCGCATAGAATATGTTCTAGCGTCTCCTCGCAAAGACAGGCATTGCAAAAAGGGTTGTCGGCCATTCCAATGAGGAATGAATAAGATTTCGTGAATGCCACCCCTAGCCATAAGCGATAAAGCATAGTGGCCTCTTTTCGGCGGAGTCCAGTTGGCATACAGAGATGCATCAAAGAGGGCAGGTGGTAGTGACGATTGCTCCGGTTGGTCTGGCTGCTTGGTGTGCACCATAGAGAGAGCGTGATCTCCTGTGCAAGCACTCGAAGTCTGCTGGCTGCGTCGGACCGTGAGAGCGGTATGGCCTCTTCCTGTGTGTCGTCAAGAGCTGCCCGAGCGGCATTATCGGCGTTTTCATTCCCTATGACGCCGCAGTGACTTGGAAGCCACTGAAACGTCACGTGGTGTCCTTTCTCCTGTGATGTATGGAGTAAGTATCTAATATCGAATACGAGCTGTTCGTATGGCCCGCGACGCAGAGCTGATAGCACAGATTGTAGGGCTGCCTTTGAGTCACTGAAGATTGACCATTGTCGAGGTGACTCCCGATTGACGAAACGAAGTGCCGCACGAAGAGCAGCTAGTTCCGCAGATGTCGATGTCGTTGGGTGGTCAGTCCTGAAGCTAATGGTAATAGCTCTTGCTGGGACAACCACAGCACCGGACGAACACTGGAGGTTTGTGGAACCATCAGTATAAATATGTACACTGTCCGCATACCTCTCGTGTAGAAGAAGCAGAGACAGTTGTTTCAGCACAGGTGACGACAGCTCAGATTTCTTCTTGATTCCTGGTACACTGAGATGTACTGTGGGGCTAATAAGACACCAAGGGGGTATCGATGGTTTAGATGCAGCGGTGAAGTCCGAGGGAAGTTTGTCGTTGTACTTGATGATAGTTTTAGAGAACGATGCTTGGCGCCGGTCCGAAGGTAGTGTTGCAAGGTGGTGAAAGGGGGCACGTGCAAAATGTCTGATGTGCGTTCTCAGGGCTTCCACCGTAATGTGAGTTTGCATCGGATGGTCCCGAGAAATCGCAATAGTTGCCTCTGTTGACGTGCATCTGGGTAAACCAAGGCAAACTCTGAGCGTATCCGCTGCCGCTTGCAGCTCCACGAAGAGAGACAGTGTGATATCATCTTGCGCTACACAAATGCGTAGCGTGTACGAAATATACGGCGCTTCTCGCAAAAAAAAAGAAAGAAAAAGAAGAAAGCAAAAAAAAAAAGCTTCGATCGCTTACCTATAGAAGCACTGTCAAGCAGTTGAGCTACCATTGCTTCCAAGCGAAAACTATAGGGTTATTCTGCTGACTGATACTGTTTATACGCGTGAACTTGGCGTAACACCAGCGGTACACATTCTTTTCTGCCTGCGAAGGACATCACGTCGCATCCAAGTTTGTTGACAGGTGGGACCCGCTGCCGTGTAAACCATCGAATACATCAAGCTAATATTAACGTAAGAGAAAATGCCAGCGTACAGAAACGGTGAGAAGGTTGCAGATTCCACGAAAAAAAAAAGAAAGAAAAATCAAACCGAAAAGCGGTATATGAAGCTGGTTGGGAGGGAAAGAGACACTCAACGAAAAACAGAGGGCGTGGCTGGAAAGACAAGCGCGCAGTGCATCGAGACAACTCGACAAGGCACGCTGAGAGGCGGCTAATGGGACGGGTACGTGTGCCCGACGCCTTGTCGCGCGCTGTCCTCGCAAAGGCAGCAGAGCAATGGGGCACGTTGTATAGCGCTGTGCGGACGACGCTGTTCGCGTTGTCTGCAGGGCGTAGGTTGTTGCTATAGTTGCGACAAGGCGAGTCGAGAACGATCAACAGGTGCGCGCGGAGCTGTCACGAAAGCAGTGTGTCGACAAGCCGGCGCTGTCGAGTGACTTCTCTGTTTCTATACGTGCTCCAGCGCGTCTTCTTGCAATGGGGAGAAGAAAGCCAGCGCACCTGCTGCACACTGAATACTTCGGCGCGGAACTGGAAAGCAAGAAACCGTTTTTGGCAAACTGCATGCTGCGTGTAACAGGGATAGGCGCTTTGAAGGCGCGTGCTCTTTGGGTCTGGCGAAATACGTTTCAAGTAGATCGTTCGGAGAGCGTGAACGAAGACTGGTTCCATACGGCGCGATGCGTATAATCGATGCGCATGCGAATAAATGCATTGCGAACGTTCATTTGGCTTGTTTGGTTACTTATAACCCACGGTAACCAATCAGCGCTTCGTCCGTACCCTCCTGTCTGCGCTGTCTCTTGTACCAAATCGCCCAAGTTAGTATATTCTGTTCCAATAGGGCGGCTTCGGGAGTGTTCGTTGCAGATTTTTTATACATTAATCATTAGCTCAGAAAATTAGACTTTGCACAATATTTAGCTAGGATTGCTCACGAAATCAAAATCAAGAAACTTCGCGCGAAGCAACTTTCTCCTTTCATTTCTTAAAGCAGCAGGTACAATTGTTTCTTGCTTCATCCCAGGATTAGATGAGCGAGGTTGATGTTATTCGTTAAGCCAAACTAATTGTGACAGCTTCTTCCATGTCGTCCTACAAGTCACTCCCTCCAGATTGCTGTGATTCATACCTCTATATAGAAGACCGAGAAGGAACTGTATCTGTAACGGCGGCATCGTCGTATTAAGCAGTGTCTCATGCTTATTAGCACAGGGTAACTTTCGATGCATTTCGCTGCTGCGTCCGAAGTGGTTTATTCGAGTCGGAACCCCGAACTTTACAGCAATTATATGCTGCGGTCCACAGCCAATATCGCTCAAATATCGACGAGAACTGCAAACAGAACGGCTAAGGAACTCCATGCACCTCACGATGCAGTCGAAGGCAACTGTACACTTCTTTATTCTGACCTCACCTATACCCCCATCACCTTCCAAGCACAAGAATTGCCCACACAACAGCCGCTCTATATTACAACCCACCCAAACAGCAGTCTCACCGACATACGAAATGCTTTAAACAACGCGGCGAGAGATAAACGACACACCACCACGGCGACGCCGAAGCGAACATTAGGCTTCTTTTTCTGTCACTTACTCTTCACCACCTTCGATGCTGCGGCCTTGCGCACGGCGACACGCGAGCCATTCTGAGCGCCGGACGGCAAGCTCCCGCGAGCGACCAAGCGGCGGCGAGCGCCGCATACAGATGAGCGAGCCTCGAGCAAGCCGCACTGACCACGGCACTGACCACAGAGCGGTGGCCGCAGGAACGGGACAGAGAGTGGAGGGGAGGCAGCCTCCGGTGAATGCCAGAGTGTTAAGGGCCAGAGTACGTCGTGGCTGGTGGAGTGAAAAGAACGAGGAGGGGGTGTTCTTAAATTGGACCCCCATTGTCTACTACGCTGATTACGTTAGTCGCTGCGGTGCCCGCGCGCGCACCTTCTATAGTGCGTTCGCGAGCTGCTGCGCGGCGAGCGAAGAACTCAGCTCGGCTGCCCGGCCTAGGTGGCGGTCAGCGGCCGCCTGCCTCCTCTTCCGTCCTGTCGCCCCTCTTTCGACTGTCTCTCGCGCCTCAAGGAGCCGCTAGCCCTCGCTTAGATCCGTGCCGCTGTCGTCATCTTAGCCACCGTGGTCCGAAACCAACCGCCCCCCACACCCTTCTTTCCTCCTCCCTCCCGCTATTCTCGGGCGCCCTTTTGTTCTCAACCGCCGCCGCCGCCGCAGCCTCCAGCTAGCACTCCTGGGAGGACAGGCCGGGCGCCCAACGAAGACGACGACGACGACGCAGCTTCGCCCTCAAAGTGGTTCTATTCACGGCTCTTTTCACTACTGTGTGTATGGTGTGAGGCGCGCGCGCGCGTGTACTTACATTAGCAGACCCCCACTTTTTCATTACCGACCGTGTCTCTGGTCTCTCATTGTCTTTTCTCTCTCTCTCTCCCTCCCCTCTACCTTTTCTTTGCGTTTCTCTCGGTGCAGTGTGCTCGCTCCATTGTCGCGGACACTTGTGTAACAACAGTGCGTGGCGCGCCGCAGCGGAGCGAGTGGCTTTTAGGGTTCCCCCGGTTAAAGCGTATAGCCGCATTATACGTCCCCTTCTTCCCTCCCCGTTTCCTTTCCTGTCTTTGTGTCTGGCGGTAACGCGTTGATTAGCGTTGAATGAGCGAGGCATGAAACGGTGAAGAACGAAACACGAATGTGGAAACACGCCTAATAGCCTTGCTGCTCCGGGGGAGCAGGGCTTGTCGTATATATCGCGGTTGGAAGTGCGCGTCCCGCTCTCAGACTGCGAAGTGGTCTACTTCCGCCATTCATTTACACCCGTAGCTCATGTAGTTTTATATAAAAGCTCGTACTCCACATTGTAAGCAAATTACAAGTGATGAAGAGACATGACAGACTTCCTGTCCAGCCTGCTTCTGACTACGCGCCTTTGGCTCAGTAACTCTGATGTCCTAACGCTGTATGGAGCGTCTGCAGCGTCAGTGACCCTGCTTCGGAGCTGAAACGCCGTATTGTTACGTGTAAAGTTCGTGTTTAAGAATGGTAGTTATCGTCATGGCTTATCGATGCCAACATTTCCAGATGTGAACATCTGAGTGGACATCGCACGCACTAACGAGAAACACGGAAATGACGGTGACGGCCATTGCTGACTGAAAACGCGACGCTAAAACGTTCTGTTAGGTTAATTTTGTACGTAATCTTTGAATATTGTAGGTAATTGCTTGCTTCCTAGCAGGTTCTGTTTCTTACAGAATGAATGAATGAATGAATGAATGAATGAATGAATGAAGAGAAACAATTGTGGGGAATCCACACAAGTCACAACCAGATACATTCATTTATATATAAATCGGGTGTCCTCCGATCCGCGGTGTTACATAGTGGTTACCAGGAGACGAAAGCTCCAGCGAATGTCCCGAGGCTGTGACTCCGCGCCTGGCAGTATCGCCTTGGGAAAAAGGCAGCAGCCAGACGATAGATGAAGACCGCAGTCGATCGCGAGCGTTCTAGTCGCAAGTGATTGCCAGGCCCGTATACTTCCCGCACGCGAACGGGCGCTCGATTGAGACAATGCCTGCCCACGCCGAACAAGACGGCGGCGGCGCGTACACGCCATGACAGCTTATTACTGGCCATCCTTTTTCCGCGAGAACGCCCCTGCAGCGTGTATACTCGTACGTATCAAGGCGCGCTTCCATCAAGCCGGAAGACAAAGCCACGCGAAGCCCGTTGCATCTAGCAACGCTGCCCACGCGAAGGTATACATACACGAAATACCCGACGTTAAGTCTGTGCAGTGCCGGTGGAGCTGGGCGTGCAATAAGTGCAGTAAGCAAAGCGAGCACACGCGAGTATAGAACAAGCGTGCACGTAGTTCGTCAGCCGCTGTGCACATGCACAGTCGTCCTGCAGTGTCGTGCGCTTGCGTGCTCTAAAATGAAACATGAAGATCAGGCCATCGCACCGCTTATACGTTTGCCGTGCGTTTGACATAAGCTCATAAGGTAACCGCGTAGGATAAAATGCAAATGAGTTAAACAACAACACTTTATGATAATGAATGAACAGCATTCGAAAGCTGTAAATAGAACGTTCTTTCAGTGTGCACTCGAATTCGAAGTATTAAGGAAGCACATATGTTCTTTATTTCAGTACGTGACAGCACAGTCGAGAGAGAAAGAGAGAGATATTAAGCGAAGGAGGCAGATATGTGCTTTTAACTGAATAGAAACACATTGCACGAATTATATACTGTCCGCCATCCGTTCGCTTGGTTCGCTCAGGATGGCGTGTCCCTAAAGACGTATGCATATATTGTTGCAGTGAATGTGGTGAACCGTCGGCCGGAGAGAAACAAAGCGTGAGCAACGGATAATTCAATGTCTCAGTTCTGATTTTTTTACATAATCACGTGGGACTGTATAGTATATATGTGACGCGTCACGCAGCTTTAACTTTGGACTTTCTTAGTTTTTCCTATCAGTTGCACCGAACTATATACACCACAGCAGAGCCGCATGCATGGTTAGGGTGCGCACTCAATCTCGTAGGCGTGTGCTCGGGCAGCCTACACACGCAAACACACACCGCAACCTGTCAAGAAACGTATCATTCGCCCCGATCCGGTTCGAGCCGCCGGTGCGAGAACACAGCGCACGGTACACACACGCGGTATAATGTGCCCGACTCTCCTGGGTCGCTGCAGTTGCGATCGCGTTGGCGTAGAACACGCACATCTATATACGACCGTTGCTCGCGCTGTGCTCTACACATCTGGAGGAACAAATGCGCCCGGCACCGAGCGCGGTTCGCGCCAGTTCGGCGCCGCCGTTCTTCGAAGCCCTTTCGCGTCTAATGACGCTCTCTGGCCGCACATCGCGCCCTCGTCTAATGGCACCCCAGTGCGGGCGACTCGCCTGCGAGGTCCGGCAGATCACGCTCGTAACACGGGCCCGGTTCTCTCTCGTCGTTCATTGCGGCCTGCCGATGAGAGAAAGGGGGGCGGGATAATGTGGCCGCATAGAGCACACGCACCGCACGTACAGACACGCGAGCGCAGGTCGCATCCTGTATCATAGTGTGGCACACTCGCATATACTATATGGGTAGAGGCGTGCACTCCGCGGCGAAGACAGAACAAAGAATACGACCAATCCTAATCAAAGAGTGAGGCTGGGTATCTACAGCGCGGAATAGGAAATGCTCGCAGGTGTATTATACGCACAGCACAGCAGGGTATGTACGATTCGTGGGTGAGACAATGGGAGAGATGCGCGATATAAGACACTACGCGGCGGGGTGCGACTTGGGTTTCCATCGCGTGAGAGAGCAGACCGCGCACCGCAGGATGATAGGGTCGGGTCCGCGATCACCGCAACGGGCGGACCGCAGGTTTGTATGTGCTCTAGAGACGAGAGAGGCAGAGGGAAAGAGATATATGTAGGAGGCGAGGCTGCAGTGATATGGCCGCCGGGCCCATCGCTGCCTTTATGACTGCCTCTCGGTCTCCTCGTCTCCCTCGTGCCGGTGTGCACCGCCTTGCGACGCCCCTTTTCGAGCCGGTGTGGCTCGCCTTTCCGACGACGCCGGGGCGCTGTAGCGACTACGGGCAACGGAGCGACCGTGCGACCGGAGTAATTCACCGCAAATCGCGATGTTAATCTGAGAGCAGAGAATTCGAACAGCTGTGTCGCTCTTCGAACAGCTGGTCTCAGAAAAATTTATTTAGGCAATTTGACTTTACAGACGCTTATTTCTAGGGTCTATAGGATACATGTGAAGTCTATAGGCTTATGACCTGATATTTTTTTGTAGAGTGATGCCTATATGTTTCTTTCAAGCAGCCAGTTTAGAAGTCTATGGACCACAATTAGACCACACTTAATAGACATGTCATTGCAAATTTCACTAATAGAATGTCTGTATACTTTACATGGCCAAAAGGAGCAGTCTACTATAATATGACAAAGCAGCCCATTCGAAGTCCATAAACAATCAACAGACTGCCTAAATTTAATAAGAGCCTTACGACTGGAGGGAATATGCCCTCAATGTGAAGCTCTTTGAGACTCCCACTTCGTGCTAAACGAACCTCATATTCTACCCCAGGGGGAACCGTTCTGTAGTCTTGCTCTTATTTTCTTTCGATGCGGGAGGACATGTACCAAGTTCTGGAATCATGGTTGGTCGCTTTATTCACCTTCACATAGCTATACGACTACATTTTTCCACATCGCATGAACGGAATGATTTCAATGGTGGGTCGAGAGTTACACCTGGTGATACGAAATAACCCAACTTGCGCTGTTCTACTATATATGTGGTGTGCACTTAGCTTAAATTTTTCAGCAGAGCGGTCGCTGTTCTACTGCGCCCTATCACATCGCTGTACCGTAAAGGAGACTCTACGGTCTCTAGAGCCTGCTATACTTACTCGACATGGTTTGCTGTTTTCTGTGTAATGAACAAGTCAGAAAAGACTTTGCCGCGATACAGGGCGATTCTCACAAACTGTAGAACGAGCAGGGTTTGGGTACGGGCTAGTTAATATTCTGCTGCAAACATGACTTACACCATGACTTACATGACAAAGGGAAAGCAAGAATGACGAAAGACAAGCGCTGACTTCCAACTGAAATTTTATTTCGAATAACATGCATATATAGCCAAGATACCACGACAAGCTACCACGACGAAGCTAATAACCGGCCGAGGACGAGCACACGAAGGCGTGTATACGATCTGCAAACTATACAGTGCAGTGCAATGTGGATAATATGATGTTACCCCCGGGTGAACTTCGTAACTGCGCACAGCCCTGTATATAGACACTGTGCTTTACACCTAAAGCGTCCGAGGGCGACGCCGCTCCGTGCACGTACTAGCCACCTGCGACTGAAGCTGCGCGCCGGCTTCGCAGTTTTGCGGTGATGACGGTGCAAGCCAGGCGCGGGCAGCGGCGTGTTCGTGCGCGCTCGTGCGTGCGTCTCGGGTTGCTCGCCGCGGCCGCACCGATGCCCGGAGGCGCGTCCCGTTCGTCGAGACGGTAGCCGACCGCCGCCTCGTGGTGGCCGACCCACACCCTCAAATTTGGTGCCCATATTTTATACATACGGGGCCAGAGTGCACGGACGGCTCTCCTCGCGTTCTCTGTGGACCCCCCCTCCTGCTCTTCTTATTTTCGTGCGCTATCTTACTCTTGCTTGATCTAGCAGCACCAGCCACGCACTGCGCCGGTTCTTTAGCTTCGTTGTCTCTCGCGCTTCCACTCGCCTTCTCTTCTCGGTCACTTGTGCGGGCTCGCCTGCGGCCGTGCGGAAAGGCGACGTGAGGTGGGATGAAAAGAAATGAAAGAAAGGTGAATAATGCAACGAACAAACTAAAACAAGCCTTGTATAAGTGCGTGTAATGAAGAAACATAAACCACTGGGAAAGTCCGATGCACGTTAGCCGTGCATGCATACCAATAGTATGCAGCCGCCTTCGGTGAGCGCAGTCGCGGCGATTAATGACGCGGGACCCTTACGTCCTCCGCCAGTATATTATACTCCATGGATGCGTGCCAGAAATGTATTTTCTTTCTTTTTTTGGTTAGTCTATCACGCTTTTCTGTTTTTGTCCCTCGTCGCATTTGCTTTCTCGTGTGCGTTTGAGCGATAGGGGGTAACCAGGTTTCGACGACATTAAAGGTAATGCTTGTGCTAACTATATACAAGGCGTCGGCGAAGCCGCGTAGGACAAGGCACGCTCCCCAAGATATCGCGCGCGGGCACAGCTTGAGGGCACTGCGGTATCTCACAAGCGCTCCCATAACGAGCGGAGCAAACTGCGTCGTACCTGTAATTCCCGTTGAGTTGGCTCATGTCAACGAATCTATCGCATGGGCCACCCGTTTGCAGTGACGTTGCTTTGACGCCGCACTATATTATATATATATATATATATATATATATATATATTTCCCGTTCAATAAATTCAGTATGCACGAACCGCATAACAGTGAGAGAGCAACTTAAGAGAACATATGCGTAATTTTAAGAACGCGTTCACCTGCAAGGGAATGCTGTAGCCTCAAGCTACGAACAACATGCAAATGGAGCGTCGAATTCGAGCCGCTCCGTACACTTCGAACATATTATGTGTGCGAAGTGAGTAAGAGGGGGACCAAGTTTTACTGCTGAGAATGTTGAGAAAGCGCGAACGACGTGCATTCATTTCAGGAAAAGTATCACGCGATACCATAAGCAAAAAAAAAAAAAGTTATTAAGTCGTAATCTGCGCACGTAGAGAGTTTTAACTTATGGCGACCTTCTTATGGCGACCTGCATATTACCATCATGGCCACCGAAAAAATCTTACCAATTTTCGCTTGCGCGGACGCGTTCGCGGTGACCCTGTGCGCGCGAGTTTAGTTGGAAGCCGCCAGCCAACATCAACAGCTTGCTTTTTGCGGCCGACTACCGCGTGGTGGCGTACGCGTAATAAGAAGTTGCCAACGCATTCGACTCGCCCGCACTGCAACAGCAGCAGCAGGAGCAGCCGAGATGTAGGAAGGACGGAGGAGTGAGGGTCCAAAAAGAAGGAGTCTCTCGCGAAGGTGCGTCGTCTTCTCCCGCATGGCAAGAGCCCGCTCATAAACGGCGGTCGGCAGGCGAGCCGTGAGAAACCCCCTAATCACGGTGTCGGCCGCCATCGCCGCCGAAAAAAAAAAAAAATGTCCGCAGGAAACGACGACTCGCCCATAGAGCGATTCTCCGCTCTCCGCTTTCGAGGCGCGGAGATGCCTAGGTATAGGAGGGAGGGAGGGAGGGGGGGTATAAGGTTAGAGGCGGGGTGGGGTGCGGTGTTGGTTGCTGAGCAGGGCCGCGTGATGCGCGCGCGCGCGCGGTGCCTCTGGAAAAAAGACCATATGCGAAGATGCGACACGACACGGTTGAGCCCGCTGCTGCTTACATACCTGCCAGCTTCTTGCCATGCCTGCCGGCCATGCTCTGCGCGAGTATATTTACTCGTCTCGCCACACAACACGCTCATACCGACAGCAGCAATGTGCTCCTGCGTATACAGTCACAGTGTGCGCAGTGTTTCGTTGTATTTAGCGAGTTCTCCGTGCAGGATGCATGCTCACTACGTCCCATCGTTCTCCTTGTCTATATAGTATATACCGCGTCTGTGCTCTTCTTCCGTTTATGCTCCGATATTTCCTTTCTGTTGTATTTCTGCTCGCCGGCGCCCTCTCTCATCATATGCGGCAGACAAGGGCGCGTCTGGAGCGCGTCCTGTCCGTCTCGCATTACGTTCTGATTGAGTCTCTCCGGTCCCGAACAAAGCTTGCTTTTTTTTTTTGCCATTCGTTCGTGCGGTCGTCTGCGTGCGTGTGGCAGTGGTCCTGGCGGTTGCCTTCGGTTGCTTGTACCCTCTCCGCGGCCGAGTCTGTATGAACGTGGTGGATGCGCTTTCGCCGACAAGTTTTGCGGCATGCGCTTGTGGCTATTGGGGGGAGGCCACTCCTTGACGCGCGATTGCCGTGTATACGACCTTGGCGCTGACTGGTGTGGCTCAAGATCACCTCCGCTCTGTTATCATCCGTTGCCTCGCCTGGATCATGGCGTTGCTTCTTTCGTTTTGGTGTTATGCCTCTCTCACTTACGTTGCTGCCTATGGATGCTAGGGTACTTAGAGGGAAAGCGAAGTATGACCGTCGAAGCGTGTGGGTTTTGCTCATATGCTTCCACTGGTTGTAAATTGTGGTGAGAAAGACGCTATTTTGATAACCTGCGGAGAGGAGAACGTCGATGCGTGAGTGTCTGAAACAGGTGAAATATCCAGAAGTATAGTGCAAAAAGGATGTGTCAAAGCTTCTTTTCGAATTTATGCGTGACTCTAAATTGATTTGCACTAGTCACCGTTAGTAACCATGAAACTGCCCGGAACGGGACATCGTGCACCTGTGGGCCTGTTACAAAGTGTCATGTGCTAAATGCGCTTATATGGAATACTACCACACACACACAGCTTCGATGAGAAATAGTCATCGCCCGGATCTACCAAATTAGACCTCGTCCACGGCCATTTTATTTCAGCTCACCTCGCGTTACGAGCTCACGTGGTCACTTAGATTAAGTCGTATAGCAGCGATGTTCCCACAGTTAATGTAATAATTTATATATACTAATGTGCCATCCACATGCTACGGCAGAATCACCTACGTCAGTTGTAACATGTTTTCTTTTTCTTCATAGTATCAAGTGAATGCTAGAAGCAAGCCAAACGCCGGAGCACAGTTTGCTGAAAAGGCGGCATCCTTGCAGATAACTGTGAACTTATTTCCTGCAGTCGGAGAGTTCAATTCAATGAACCAGAAAAGCACTACTCGAAGAAAGAGAAAATTACAAATATTAAGAACGCGCCATAAGATGGGAGGGCGTTCTAAAGGACGCCTCGTAATCTTCAAATCAACGCAGGTGTGAGTGTTACTAACGTAGCGGACTGCCAAAGTGCAGGCCGTGGCGAGTTTCCTGCGCACCGGCGCCCCTCGCGAAACCCCCGATGATCGTTGCGACTCCACCTGGCTTAAAGATGAGGCGCTGCACGATGGTCACGCCGCTATTTCGCTGAACACAAAGCTGCAGGAAAACCACAAAAAGCAGTCTTTCGTTCCTTTGTTCAGTTTTGGCGGTGATTGACGGGAAGTTGAATACGCACTGAAGCCGCTTCCGGGAGGTGACCCCCTGTGTGATAAAAGGAGGACCAGACAAGCAGAAAGGAGGAAAATAACGAATAAAGTACAACAAAAACGACGTTCCTGTCGATACCTGTTATTCGCTGCAGAAACTTCGCCTCAATACGTGGCCGCTGGGA
This sequence comes from Dermacentor silvarum, assembly GCF_013339745.2. Lineage (NCBI taxonomy): Eukaryota > Metazoa > Arthropoda > Arachnida > Ixodida > Ixodidae > Dermacentor > Dermacentor silvarum. The sequence goes on along the minus strand of NC_051161.1, from coordinate 36,334,072 downwards.
GCGTAATGCAGGGAAGGATGCGGTCGCTGTTGTTCGGTTGGTTCGCATCATTTTCGCAACTGTGAGCCACGTGAGCAAAGCCTGTCATTTAGGTGCGAGAAATGTTCAGTGGTAGCACGCGAAGCTTTGATGGTTCATGCTTTCTCAGCCTTAAGCAGCATCACACGCGTTAGCTTTACATATCTGCAGCTTTATGCAAATGTTGCTTTGAGGCTATCTGAGATCTAACGGTAGGTGCTGCTGAAAGTAAATTACGGGGTTTTATGTGTCAGAACCACGATCTGATTATGAGGCACGCCGTAGTAGGGAACTCCGGAATAATATGGACCAGCTGGGGTTCTTTTACGCGCACCTAAATCTAAGCACACGGGTGTTTTCGTATTTCGCCCCCATCGAAATGCGGCCGCCGTGGCCGGGATTCGATCCCGAGACCTCGTGCTTAGCAGTCCGATGCCATAGCCACTAAGCAACTACGGCGGGTGTAGGTGCTGCTAGTCCTGCCGCTATGAAAACGCACTAGTAGTACCAAGATAGATACAGAAATAGAAACCGAGGAGGGTGCACATCACTATATGCACTTAAGTTTATGTGACGACAAAAAAGAAATGCTACTTTAGTATGGCTGCCTCTAAGCTTACAACGTGGACACTATCCTCAACTTCTTAAATCGCATACATATTTGTTTTCTTAGGATTCCGAACGCATACGTCGTATTAGTAAAAATATAGAAAAAAAAGCGTCATCTCTTCCACCTGCCATTTCGCCGCATGATTGGGCAGTTGGCCTCTTCTATCGCAACTACAGGTACCGCAAGGCATCGCACGACGCAATTACACCTAAGACGACAAAAATAGCGACGCTGGTCCTAGGCCACCCGCGACCGAAAGGATATCCGAGCAGGCTGAAACATTCCCGGACAACCGACGTAAAAGAAAATCATCCGAGAAGGGGGCCTAAGCGCTCGGTTAGACGGATGGCGTTCGAGGCACGCCCGAATGCTCCGCTGTAACACAAGAGACACAGGACCTCGCATCCGTGGTCCGACGTCGTGGGTCAACCCGAGAATCCGCGCTCGACCGAACAGGAGAAGCTCTTGGGTGGAGGAAAATAAATAACAAGGAACAACAGCGAAAGAGAGAGGGTAGATGTTTAGGGAGCAGGTGGGGAGGTTAAGGGCGAGAGAATAGGAGGAAGGGGCATATCGGAGGCTGGAACTTGAGGCGAACGTGCGGCCTCGGTCGGCGGCGGGCCCGAGATGGCCACATCAGGTTTCCCGCATCCGTGCGAGTGATTGGGGAGGCCGAAAAATCGATGCCGCGGCTAGCGGGCCTTACCAAACCCTCACGACGGCGGCTTTCTCTGACCTCACTCTCCCCCTTTTCCCTTTCTACCCTCCTCTACTCTCGGCTTCATCCACTTGCCTCCCCAATCCTCCAGCCTGCTGCATACCCCCCCCCCCCCCCCCCCGCTATACCCTTTTCCCGGACTACTTTCCCCTCTGATTCCCGAGAGCAAGTCGCAACGCACCCGGGCTTGTTTTAAAAGGCCAGCCGATGGGGAAAGAAGGGGCGGGGAGGAGAAGGGAGGACGTCACATACGTAAAGCCGGCGAGGTTATGCGTAGTCAAGATCGCTCGCCGCCTTTCCAGCTATCCCTCCTTCCATCCAGTGGTCGTGGTCTTCTAAGTGCTCCTCCACTCTTTCCACCTCTTTCTCCCACCCCGCTCTTCCTTGTGTGCTTCCCACGCACGTCGCTGACACAAACGAAGCCGACCGATCTCTCCGGCGTGCGTGCGTGAGTGCGTGTGTGCGCGGTGGCTAACCCCGAGAAAGAGTTATTTGGCCACCGCGGCTGGCCGCCAGCCTTCGTTTCGACCCGTGGCTCGCCGTCGTCGCTTTCGACCCCGTTCGTTCCTCCGGTTTCCAAATGACGCAGCTGCCGGCGGTCGCTCTTCTCCCGCGCTTCTAGCTCACCCCCCTCCGCTGGCATCTCCCGGTATAGCCTGCGCTGTACGCGAGCGACGCGATTTCTGCCCTCCGCCCGGGGGTTACGATGATGAGCGCGCGTGGCTTGTGCTCAGCCAAATACGGGCTGGCGAAAGTTCTCTACGCTGGCGCTAAAGCGGGAGTCCCTCTCTCCCTTCGAGCGCTTGGCTTCTGGGCTTTCTCTACCCCCCTCGCCTCCCCTCATCGCCGGCATCCACCTCCCTGCCATCGGCGTGCGGCTCGCGCTGATGAGTTTCGCACCTCGAAGCGCGGTCGTGCATCAGCGGACCCGTTCGCGGCGCCGTGCGCGGGCTGGCAACGGTTTGAACCCGAGCTTCGTCGTGCGGTGCGCGATGCTCCGTTTACGCGTCGCTCGGATGGCTGAAGACGCACGGGCTCAAGCCGGCCCGGGCGTATACAGTTGCAGTGAAGAGTTTCGGAGTGGCCTCTTCTGCGCCGCTTGGCTTCACTTT